>NW_026736344.1:0-73903 GCF_949786415.1 Peromyscus eremicus | reverse complement strand
AGCAAGCTCACTGTTCCCACCCATAGGAAACACAGTAGAGTAGAAGAGTGCTCTTTTCTCAAAAGCAGAGTGTGTTTCATGTAAGGCAAGCTATCATTTTTTCCCAGTCCTAAATGGAGTTGAATCACATGCAGTTTCTGGTCCTACGAGCAAGAGTTGTTTTCTGGTAAGAAAAGTCACTATTGCGCTTCCATTGCCATACACAGTGCAAACAGCACTCGCGTGTGTTCCCAGCTAGTACAGGGTATCGTACTGAAGAGGACCTACTGTTTTTGTCAGTTTCCTCAGCGCTGTTCAACTAGATATGGCCCGTGTGTGTAGGAAGCACAGCTTTTTTTTTCTGAGCAAGATCACTGTTCTGGCCCTATAGGAAACACAGTAGAGTAGAAGAGTGCTTCTTTTCTCTAAGCACAGTGTGTTTCTTGTAAGGCGAGCTCGCGTTTGTTTCCCTGTCCTAAATGGAGTTGAGACACATGCAGTTTTTGGTCCTATGAGCAAGAGTTGTTTTCTGGTAAGGAAGTCACTAATTGTGTTCCCATTGCCATACACAGTGCAAAGAGCACGCGCGTCTGTTCCCAGCAGGTACAGTGTATCAGACTGAAGAGGAGCTACTGTTCCTTGTCAGTTTCCTAAGCAGAGTTGAACTAGATATGGCCCGGTTGTGTGTAGGAAGCACAGTTCTTATGTTCTGAGCAGCTCACTGTTCTGGCCCAATAGGAAACAAAGTAGAGTAGATGAGTGCTCTTTTATCTAAAGCAGAGTGTGTTTCTTGTAAGGCGAGCTAGCGTTTGTTTCCTAGACCTAAATGGAGTTGATCACATGCAGTTTCTGGTCCTACGAACAAGAGTTGTTTTCTGGTAAGGAAAGTCACATTGTGCTCCCACTGTCATACACAGTGCAAATAGCACTCGCGTCTGTTCCCAGCAAGTACAGTGTATTGGAGTGAAGAGGAGCTTCTGTTCTTCTCAGTTTCCTAAGCAGAGTTGAACTAGATATGGCCCGTGTGTAGGAAGCACAGCTTTTTTTTTCTGAGCAAGATCACTGTTCTGGCCCTATAGGAAACACTTTAAAGTATAAGAGGGCTCTTTTCTCAAAAGCAGAGTGTGTTTCTTGTAATGCAAGCTAGCGTTTGTTTCCCAGTCCTAAAAGGAGTTGAATCTCATGCAGTTTCTGGTCCTATGAGCAAGAGTTGTTTTCTGGTAAGAAGAGTCACTATTGTGCTCCCATTGCCATACACAGTGCAAATAGCACTCGCGTCTGTTCCCAGCAAGTACAGTGTATCGGACTGAAGAGTAGCTACTGTTGCTGTCAGTTTCCTAAACAGAGTTGAATGAGATATGGCCCGTGTGGGTAGGAAGCTCAGTTCTTTTGTTCTGAGCAAGCTCACTGTTTTGACCACATAGGAAACACAGTAGAGTAGAAGAGTGCTCTTTCTCAAAAGCAGGGTGTGATCTTGTAAGGCGAGCTAGTGTTTGTTTCCCAGTTTTAAATGGAGTTGAATCACATGCAGTTCTGGTCCTACGAGCAAGAGTTGTTTTCTGGTAAGGAAAGTCACTATTGCGCTCCCATTGCCATACACAGTGCAAATAGCACTCGCGTCTGTTCCCAGCAATTACAGTGTATCGGACTGAAGAGGAGCTACTGTTTTTGTCAGTTTCCTAAGCAGAGTTGAACTAGATATGGCCCCGTGTGTGTAGAAGCACAGTTCTTTTGTTCTCAGCAAGGCTCACTGTTCAGACCTTATAGGAAACTCAGTAGAGTAGAAGAGTGCTCTTTTCTCAAAAGCAGAGTGTGTTTCATGTAAGGCGAGCTAGCATTTGTTTCCCAGTCTTAACTGGAGTTGATTCCCATGCAGTTTCTGGTCCTAGGTCAAGAGTTGTTTTCTGGTAAGAAGAGTCACTATTGCGCTCCCATTGTCATACACAGGGCATTTAGCACTCGCGTCTGTTCCCAGCAAGTACAGTGTTTTGGACTGAGAGGATCTACTATCTTGTCAGTTTCCTAAGCAGATTGAACTAGATATGACCGTGTGTTTAGGAGCACAGTTCTTTTGTTCTGAGCAAGCTCACTGTTTTGGCCCTATGGGAAACACAGTAGAGTAGAAGAGTGCTCTTTTCTCAAAAGCAGAGTGTGTTTCTTGTAAGGCGAGCTCGCGTTTGTTTCCCAGTCCTTAATGGAGTTGAGTCACATGCTGTTTTTGCTCCTACGAGCAAGAGTTGTTTTCTGGTAAGAAGAGTCACTATTGTGCTCCAATTGCCATACAGAGTGCAAATAGCACTCGCGTCTGTTCGCAGCAAGTACAGTGTATTGACTGAATAGGAGCTACTGTTCTTGTCAGTTTCCTAAGCAGAGTTGAACGAGATATGGTCCGTGTGTGTAGGAAGCACAGTTCTTTTGTTCTGAGGAAGCTCACTCATCTGGCCCTATAGGAAACACAGTATAGTAGAAGAATGCTCTTTTGTCAAAAGCAAAGAGTTTTTCTTGTAAGGCGAGCTACCGTTTCTTTCCCAGTCCTAAATGGAGTTAAGACACATGCAGTTTTTGGGTCCTTACGAGCAAGAGGTTTTTTCTTGTAAGAAGAGTCACTATTGCACTCTCATTGCCATACACAGTGCAAATAGCACTTGCATCTGTTCCCAGCAAGTACAGTGTATTTGGACTGAAGAGGAGCTACTGTTCTTGTCAGTTTTTTACGCAGAGTTGAACTAGATATGGCTCGTGTGTGTAGAAGCACAGTTCTTTTGTTCTGAGCAAGCTCACTGTTCGGACCCCATAGGAAACTCAGTAGAGTAGAAGAGTGCTCTTTTCTCAAAAGCAGAGTGTGTTTCATGTAAGGCGAGCTAGCATTTGTTTCCCAGTCCTAAATGGAGTTGAATCACATGCAGTTTCTGGTCCTACGAGCAAGAGTTGTTTTCTGGTAAGAAGAGTCACTATTGCGCTCCCATTGTCCTACACAGGGCAAATAGCACTCGCGTCTCTTCCCAGCAAGTACAGTGTATTGGACTGAAGAGGATCTACTATTCTTGTCAGTTTCCTAAGCAGAATTGAACTAGATATGACCGTGTGTGTAGGAAGCACAGTTCTTTAGTTCTGAGCAAGCTCACTGTTTTGGTCCTATAGGAAACACAGTTGAGTAGAAGAGTGCTCTTTTCTCAAAAGCAGAGTGTGTTTCTTGTAAGGCGAGCTCGCGTTTGTTTCCCAGTCCTAAATGGAGTTGCGTAACATGCAGTTTTTGGTCCTATGAGCAAGAGTTGCTTTCTGGTAAGAAGAGTCACTATTGCGCTCTAATTGCCATACACAGTGCAAATAGCACTCGCGTCTGTTCACCGCAAGTACAGTGTATTGGCTGAATAGGAGCTTCTGTTCTTGTCAGTTTCCTAAGCAGAGTTGAACTAGATATGGTCCGTGGTGTGTAGGAAGCACAGTTCTTTTGTTCTCAGCAAGCCTCACTGTTCTGGCCCGATAGGAATCACTGTAGAGTAGAAGAGTGCTCTTTTCTCAAAAGCAGAGTGTGTTTCTTGTAAAACAAGCTATCGTTTGTTTCCCAGTCCTAAATGGAGTTGAATCACATGCAGTTTCTGGTCCTACGAGCAAGAGTTGTTTTCTGGTAAGAAGAGTCACTATTGTGCTCCCATTGTCATACACATGGCAAATAGCGCTGGCGTCTGTTCCCAGCATGTACAGTGTATTGGACTGAAGAGGATCTACTGTTCTTGTCAGGTTCCTAAGCAGAGTTGAACTAGATATGGCCATGTGTGTAGGAAGCACAGTTCTTTTGTTCTGAGCAAGCTCACTGTTCTGGCCCTATAGGAAACACAGTAGAGTAGAAGAGTGCTCTTTTCTCTAAAGCAGAGTGTGTTTCTTGTAAGGCGAGCTCGCGTTTGTTTCCCAGTCCTAAATGGAGTTGAATCCCATGCAGTTTCTGGTCCTACAAGCAAGAGTTGTTTCTGGTAAGAAGAGTCACTATTTCGCTCCAATTGCCATACACAGTGCAAATAGCACTCGCGTCTGTTCCCAGCAATTACAGTGTATCGGACTGAAGAGGAGCTACTGTTCTTGTTAGTTTCCAAAGCATAGTTGAACTAGATATGTCCCTTTTGTGTAGGAAGCACAGTTCTTTTATTTCTCAGCAAGCTCACTGTTCTGGCCCTACAGGAAACACAGTAGAGTAGAACAGTGCTCTTTTCTCAAAAGCAGAGTGTGTTTCTTGTAAGGCGAGCTAGCATTTGTTTCCCAGTCCTAAATGGAGTTGAATCACATGCAGTTTCTGGTCCTACGAGCAAGAGTTGTTTTCTGGTAAGAAGAGTCACTATTGCGCTGCCATTTCCATACACAAGACAAATAGCACTGGCGTCTGTTGCCAGGAAGTACAGTGTATTGGACTGTAGAGGATCTACTGTTCTTGTCAGGTTTATAAGCAGAATTGAACTAGATATGGCCGTGTGTGTAGGAAGCACAGTTTTTTTGTTCTGAGCAAGTTCACTGTTCAGCCCCATAGGAAACACAGTAGAGTAGAAGAGTGCTCTTTTCTCAAAAGCAGATTGTGTTTCTTGTAAGGGGAGCTAGCAATTGTTTCCCATTCCTAAATGGCGTTGAATCACATACAGTTTCTGGTCCTACGAGCAAGAGTTGTTTTCTTGTAAGGAAAGTCACTATTGTGCTCCCATTGACATACACAGTGCAAATAGCACTCGCGTCTGTTCCCAGCAAGTACAGTGTATTCGACTGAAGAGGAGCTACTGTTCTTGTCAGTTTCCTAAGCAGAGTTGAACTAGATATGGCCCGTGTGTGTAGAAAGCACAGTTATTTTGTTCTGAGCAAGCTCACTGTTCTGGCCCTATAGGAAACACAGTAGAGTAGAAGAGTGCTCTTTTGTCAAAAGCAGAGTGTGTTTCTTGTAAGGCGAGCTAGCGTTTGTTTCCCAGTCCTAAATGGAGTTGAATCACATGCAGTTTCTGGTGCTACGAGCTAGAGTTTTTTTATGGTAAGAATAGTCACTATTGCGCTGCCAATGCCATACACAGGACAAATAGAACTGGCGTCTGTTCCCAGCAAGTACAGTGTATTGGACTGAAGAGGATCTACTGTTCTTGTCACGTTCCTAATCAGAATTGAACTAGATATGGCCGTGTGTGTTGGAAGCACAGTTCTTTTGTTCTGAGCAAGCTCACTGTTCTGGCCCTACAGGAAACACTTTAGATTAGAAGAGGGCTCTTTTCTCAAAAGCAGAGTGTGTTTCTTGTAAGGCGAGCTAGTGTTTGTTTCCCAGTCCTAAATGGAGTTGAATCCCATGCAGTTTCTGGTCCTAGGAGCAAAAGTTGTTTCTGGTAAGAAGAGTCACTACTGCGCTGCCATTGCCATACACAGGACTAATAGCACTGGCGTCTGTTCCCAGGAAGTAGAGTGTATTGGACTGAAGCGGATCTACTGTTCTTGTCAGGTTTATAAGCAGAATTGAACTAGATATGGCCGTGTGTGTAGGAAGCACAGTTTTTTTGTTCTGAGCAAGCTCACTGTTCGGACCCCATAGGAAACACAGTAGAGTAGAAGAGTGCTCTTTTCTCTAAAGCAGATTGTGTTTCTTGTAAGGCGAGCTAGCATTTGTTTCCCAGTCCTAAATGGAGTTGAATCACATACAGTTTCTGGTCCTACGAGCAAGAGTTGTTTTCTTGTAAGGAAAGGCACTATTGCGCTCCCATTGACATACACAGTGCAAATAGCACTCGCGTCTGTTCCTAGCAAGTACAGTGTATTGGACTGAATAGGAGCTACTGCTCTTGTCAGTTTCCTAAGCAGAGTTGAACTAGTTATGGCCGTCTGTGTAGGAAGCACAGTTCTTTTGTTCTGAGCAAGATCACTGTTCAGGCCCTATAGGAAACACAGTAGAGTAGAAGAGTGCTCTTTTCTCAAAAGCAGATTGTGTTTCTTGTAAGGCGAGCTAGCGTTTGTTTCCCAGTCCTATATGGAGTTGAATCCGATGCAGTTTCTGGTCCTACGAGCAAGAGTTTTTTTCTGGTAAGGGAAGTCACTGTTGCGCTCCCATTGCCATACACAGTGCAAATAGCACTCACGTCTGTTCCCAGCAAGTACAGTGTATCGGACTGAAGAGGAGCTACTGTTCTTGTCAGTTTCCTAAGCAGAGTTGAACGAGATATGTCCCGCGTGTTTAGGAAGCACAGTTCTTTTGTTCTGAGGAAGCTCACTGTTTGGATACCATAGGAAACACAGTAGATAGAAGAGTGCTCTTTTCTCAAAAGCAGAGTGTGTTTCTTGTAAGGCGAGCTAGCGTTTGTTTCCCAGTCCTAAATGGAGTTGAATCACATGCAGTTTCTGGTCCTACAAGCAAGAGTTGTTTTCTGGTAAGAAGAGTCACTATTGAGCTGCCATTTCCATACACAGGACAAATAGCACTGGCGTCTTTTCCCAGCAAGTACAGTGTATTGGATGGAAGAGGATCTACTGTTCTTGTCAGGTTCCTAAGCAGACTTGAACTAGACATGGCCGTGTGTGTAGGAAGCACAGTTTTTTTGTTCTGAGCAAGCTCACTGTTCAGAACCCATAGGAAACACAGTAGAGGATAGAGTGCTCTTTCCTCAAAAGCAGAGTGTGTTTCTTGGAAGGCGAGCTAGCGATGGTTCCCAGTCATAAATGGAGTTGAGTCACATGCAGTTTTTTGTCCTCCGAGCAAGAGTTGTTTTCTGATAAGACGAGTCACTATTGTGCTCCAATAGCCATACACAGTGCAAATAGCACTCGCGTCTGTTCCCCGCAAGTACAGTGTATTGGACTGAAGAGGAGCTACTGTTCTTGTGAGTTTCCTAAGCAGAGTTGAACTAGATATGGCCCGTGTGTGTAGGAAGCACAGTTCTTTTGTTCTGAGCAAGCTCACTGTTCGGACCCCATAGGAAAGACAGTAGAGTAGAAGAGTGCTCTTTTCTCAAAAGCAGAGTGTGTTTCATGTAAGGTGAGCTAGCATTTGTTTCCCAGTCCTAAATTGAGTTGAATCACATGCAGTTTCTGGTCCTACGAGCAAGAGTTGTTTTCTGGTAAGGAAAGTCTCTATTGCGCTCCCATTGCCATAAACAGTGCAAATAGCACTCGTTTCTGATCCCAGGAAGTACAGCATATCGGACTGAAGAGGAGCTACTGTTCTTGTCAGTTTCCTAAGCAGAGTTGAACTAGATATGGCCCGTGTGTAGGAAGCACAGTTCTTTTGTTCTGAGCAAGCTCACTGTTCGGACCCCATAGGAAAGACAGTAGAGTAGAAGAGTGCTCTTTTCTCAAAAGCAGATTGTGTTTCATGTAATGCGAGCTAGCGTTTGTTTCCCAGTTATAAATAGTGTTGAATCACATGCAGTTTCTGGTCTTATGAGCAAGAGTTGTTTTCTGGTAAGGAAAGTCACTATATCGCTCCCATTGCCATACACAGTGCAAATAGCCCTCCTGTCTGTTCCCAGCAAGTACAGTGTATTGGACTGAAGAGGAGCTACTATTCTTCTCAGTTTCCTAAGCAGAGTTGAACTAGATGTGGCCCGTGTGTCTAGGAAGCACAGTTCATTTGTTCTGAGCAACCTCACTGTTCTGGCCCTATTGGAAACACAGTAGAGTAGAAGAGTGCTCTTTTCTCTAAAGCACAGTGTGTTTCTTGTAAGGTGAGCTCGCGTTTGTTTCCCAGTCCTAAATGGAGTTGAGTCACATGCAGTTTTTGGTCCTACGAGCAAGAGTTGTTTTCTGGTAAGAAGAGTCACTATTGTGCTCCAAATGCCATACACAGTGCAAATAGCACTCGCGTCTGTTCAAAGCAAGTACAGTGTATTGGACTGAAGAGGAGCTACTGTTCTTCTCAGTTTCCTAAGCAGAGTTGAACGAGATATGGCGCGTGTGTGTAGGAAGAACAGTTCTCTTGTTCTGAGCAAGCTCACTGTTCTGGCCCTATAAGAAACACAGTAGAGTAGAAGAGTGCTGTTTTCTCTAAAGCAGAGTGTGTTTCATGTAAGGCGAGCTAGCATTTGTTTCCCAGTCCTAAATGGAGTTGAATCACATGCAGTTTCTGGTCCTACGAGCAAGAGTTGTTTTCTGGTAAGAAGAGTCCCTATTGCGCTCCCATTGTCATACACAGAGCAAATAGTCCTGGCGTCTTTCCTAGCATGTACAGTGAATTGGACTGAAGAGGAGCTACTGTTCTTGTCAGTTTCCTAAGAAGAGTTGAACTAGATATGGCCCGTGTGTGTAGGAAGCACAGTTCTTTTGTTCTATGCAAGCTCACTGTTCCCACCCATAGGAAACACAGTAGAGTAGAAGAGTGCTCTTTTCTCAAAAGCAGAGTGTGTTTCATGTAAGGCAAGCTAGCATTTTTCCCAGTCCTAAATGGAGTTGAATCACATGCAGTTTCTGGTCCTACAAGCAAGAGTTGTTTTCTGGTAAGAAAAGTCACTATTGCGCTTCCATTGCCATACACAGTGCAAACAGCACTCGCGTGTGTTCCCAGCTAGTACAGGGTATCGTACTGAAGAGGAGCTACTGTTTTTGTCAGTTTCCTCAGCAGAGTTGAACTAGATATGGCCCGTGTGTGTAGGAAGCACAGCTGTTTTTTTCTGAGCAAGATCACTGTTCTGGCCCTATAGGAAACACTTTAGAGTATAAGAGGGCTCTTTTCTCAAAAGCAGAGTGTGTTTCTTGTAAGGCGAGCTAGTGTTTGTTTCCCAGTTTTAAATAGAGTTGAATCACAAGCAGTTTCTGGTCCTACGAGCAAGAGTTGTTTTCTGGTAAGGAAAGTCACTATTGCGCTCCCATTGCCATACACAGTGCAAATAGCACTCGCGTCTGTTCCCAGCAATTACAGTGTATAGGACTGAAGAGGAGCTACTGTTCTTGTCAGTTTCCTAAGCAGAGTTGAACTAGATATGGTCCGTGTGTAGGAAGCAATGTTTTCTGTTCTGAGCAAGCTCACTGTTTGGACCCCATAGGAAACACAGTAGAGTAGAAGAGTGCTCTTTTCTCAAATGCAGGATGTGTTTCTTGTAAGGCGAGCTAGTGTTTGTTTCCCAGTCCTAAATGGAGTTGAATCACATGCAGTTTTGGGTCCTAAGAGCAAGAGTTGTTTTCTGGTAAGAAGAGTCACTACTGCACTGCCATTGCCATACAAAAGACAATTAGCACTTGCGTCTGTTCCCAGCAAGTACAGTGTATTGGACTGAAGAGGATCTACTGTTCTTGTCAGGTTTATACGCAGAATTGAACTAGATATGGCCATGTGTGTAGGAAGCACAGTTTTTTTGTTCTGAGCAAGCTCACTGTTCGGACCCCATAGGAAAGACAGTAGAGTAGAGGAGTGCTCTTTTCTCTAAAGCAGAGTGTGTTTCTTGTAAGGCGAGCTAGCATTTGTTTCCCAGTCCTAAATCGAGTTGAATCACATGCAGTTTCTGGTCCTATGAGCAAGAGTTGTTTTATGGTAAGGAAAGTCACTATTGTGTTCCCATTGCCATACACAGTGCAAAGAGCACTCGCGTCTGTTACCAGCAAGTACAGTGTATCGGACTGAAGAGGAGCTACTGTTCTTGTCAGTTTCATAAGCAGAGTTGAAGTAGATATGGTCCGTGTTTAGGAAGCACAGTTTTCTGTTCTGAGCAAGCTCACTGTTTGGACCCCATAGGAAACACAGTAGAGTAGATGAGTGCTCTTTTCTCAAAAGCAGAGTGTATTTCTTGTAAGGCGAGCTAGCATTTGTTTCCCAGTCCTAAATCGAGTTGAATCACATGCAGTTTCTGGTCCTATGAGCAAGAGTTGTTTTATGGTAAGGAAAGTCACTATTGTGTTCCCATTGCCATACACAGTGCAAAGAGCACTCGCGTCTGTTACCAGCAAGTACAGTGTATCGGACTGAAGAGGAGCTACTGTTCTTGTCAGTTTCATAAGCAGAGTTGAAGTAGATATGGTCCGTGTTTAGGAAGCACAGTTTTCTGTTCTGAGCAAGCTCACTGTTTGGACCCCATAGGAAACACAGTAGAGTAGATGAGTGCTCTTTTCTCAAAAGCAGAGTGTATTTCTTGTAAGGCGAGCTAGCGTTTGTTTCCCAGTCCTAAATGGAGTTGAGTCACATGCAGTTTCTGGTCCTAGGAACAAGAGTTGTTTTCTGGTAAGAAGAGTCACTAATGCGCTCCGATTGTCATACACAGGGCAAATAGTACTGGCGTCTGTTCCCAGCATGTACAGTGTATAGGACTGAAGAGGATCTACTGTTCTTGTCAGTTTCCTAAGCAGAATTGAATAGATATGGCCCCTGTGTGCAGGAAGCACAGTTCTTTTGTTCTGAGGAAGCTCACTCATCTGGCCCTATAGGAAACACAGTATAGTAGAAGAATGCTCTTTTGTCAAAAGCAAAGAGTTTTTCTTGTAAGGCGAGCTAGCATTTCTTTCCCAGTCCTAAATGGAATTGAGACACATTCAGTTTTTGGTCCTACGAGCAAGAGTTTTTTTCTGGTAAGAAGAGTCACTATTGCACTCTCATTGCCATACACAGTGCAAATAGCACTTGCATCTGTTCCCAGCAAGTACAGTGTATTGGACTGAAGAGGATCTACTGTTCTTGTCAGTTTTTTAAGCAGAGTTGAACTAGATATGGCCCGTGTGTGTAGGAAGCACAGTTCTTTTGTTCTGAGCAAGCTCACTGTTCAGACCCCATAGGAAACTCAGTAGAGTAGAAGAGTGCTCTTTTCTCAAAAGCAGAGTGTGTTTCATGTAAGGCGAGCTAGCATTTGTTTCCCAGTCCTAAATGGAGTTGAATCACATGCAGTTTCTGGTCCTGCGAGCAAGAGTTTTTTTCTGGTAAGAAGAGTCACTATTGCGCTCCCATTGTCCTACACAGGGCAAATAGCACTCGCGTCTCTTCCCAGCAAGTACAGTGTATTGGACTGAAGAGGATCTACTATTCTTGTCAGTTTCCTAACTAGATATGACCGTGTGTGTAGGAAGCACAGTTCTTTTGTTCTGAGCAAGCTCACTGTTTTGGTCCTATAGGAAACACAGTTGAGTAGAAGAGTGCTCTTTTCTCAAAAGCAGAGTGTGTTTCTTGTAAGGCGAGCTCGCGTTTGTTTCCCAGTCCTAAAAGGAATTGAGTCACATGCAGTTTTTTGTCCTACGAGCAAGAGTTGTTTTCTGGTAAGACGAGTCACTATTGTGCTCCAATGGCCATACACAGTGCAAATAGCACTCGCGTGTGTTCCCAGCAAGTACAGTGTATTGGACTGAAGAGGAGCTACTGTTCTTGTCAGGTTCCTAAGCAGAGTTGAACTAGATATGGTCCGTGTGTGTAGGAAGCACAGTTCTTTTGTTCTGAGCAAGCTCACTGTTTGGACCCCATAGGAAACACAGTAGAGTAGGAGAGTGCTCTCTTCTCATAAGCAGAGTGTGTTTTTTGTAAGGCGAGCTAGCATTTGTTTCCCAGTCTTAACTGGAGTTGATTCCCATGCAGTTTCTGGTCCTAGGAGCAAGAGTTGTTTTCTGGTAAGAAGAGTCACTATTGCGCTCCCATTGTCATACACAGGGCATTTAGCACTCGCGTCTGTTCCCAGCAAGTACAGTGTTTTGGACTGAAGAGGATCTACTATTCTTGTCAGTTTCCTAAGCAGAATTGAACTAGATATGACCGTATGTGTAGGAAGCACAGTTCTTTTGTTCTGAGCAAGCTCACTGTTTTGGACTTAATGGAAACACAGTAGAGTAGAACAGTGCACTTTTCTCAAATGCAGAGTGTGTTTCTTGTAAGGCGAGCTAGCGTTTGTGTCCCAGTCCTAAATGGAGTTGAATCACATGCAGTTTCTGGTCCTACGAGCAGGAGATGTTTTATGGTAAGAATAGTCACTATTGCGCTGCCATTGCCATACATAGGACAAATAGCACTGGCATCTGTTCCCAGCAAGTACAGTGTATTGCACTGAAGAGGATCTACTATTCTTGTCAATTTCCTAAGCAGAATTGAAGTAGATATGACCGTATGTGTAGGAAGCACAGTTCTTTTGTTCTGAGCAAGCTCACTGTTTTGGACTTAATGGAAACACAGTTGAGTAGAAAAGTGCTCTTTTCTCAAAAGCAGAGTGTGTTTCTTGTAAGGCGAGCTCGCGTTTGTTTCCCAGTCCTTAATGGAGTTGAGTCACTTGCTGTTTTTGCTCCTACGAGCAAGAGTTGTTTTCTGGTAAGAAGAGTCACTATTGTGCTCCAATTGCCATACAGAGTGCAAATAGCACTCGCGTCTGTTCGCAGCAAGTACAGTGTATTGGACTGAATAGGAGCTACTGTTCTTGTCAGTTTCCTAAGCAGAGTTGAACGAGATATGGTCCGTGTGTGTAGGAAGCACAGTTCTTTTGTTCTGAGGAAGCTCACTCATCTGGCCCTATAGGAAACACAGTATAGTAGAAGAATGCTCTTTTGTCAAAAGCAAAGAGTTTTTCTTGTAAGGCCAGCTAGCGTTTCTTTCCCAGTCCTAAATGGAGTTAAGACACATGCAGTTTTTGGTCCTACGAGCAAGAGTTTTTTTCTTGTAAGAAGAGTCACTATTGCTCTCTCATTGCCATACACAGTGCAAAGAGCACTTGCATCTGTTCCCACCCAGTACAGTGTATTGGACTGAAGAGGATCTACTGTTCTTGTCAGTTTTTTAAGCAGAGTTGAACTAGATATGGCTCGTGTGTGTAGGAAGCACAGTTCTTTTGTTCTGAGCAAGCTCACTGTTCGGACCCCATAGGAAACTCAGTAGAGTAGAAGAGTGCTCTTTTCTCAAAAGCAGAGTGTGTTTGATGTAAGGCGAGCTAGCATTTGTTTCCCAGTCTTAAATGGAGTTGAATCACATGCAGTTTCTGGTCCTACGAGCAAGAGTTGTTTTCTGGTAAGAAGAGTCACTATTGCGCTCCCATTGTCCTACACAGGGCAAATAGCACTCGCGTCTCTTCCCAGCAAGTACAGTGTATTGGACTGAAGAGGATCTACTATTCTTGTCAGTTTCCTAAGCAGAATTGAACTAGATATGACCGTGTGTGTAGGAAGCACAGTTCTTTAGTTCTGAGCAAGCTCACTGTTTTGGTCCTATAGGAAACACAGTTGAGTAGAAGAGTGCTCTTTTCTCAAAAGCAGAGTGTGTTTCTTGTAAGGCGAACTCGCGTTTGTTTCCCAGTCCTAAATGGAGTTGCGTAACATGCAGTTTTTGGTCCTACGAGCAAGAGTTGCTTTCTGGTAAGAAGAGTCACTATTGCGCTCTAATTGCCATACACAGTGCAAATAGCACTCGCATCTGTTCCCCGCAAGTACAGTGTATTGGGCTGAATAGGAGCTACTGTTCTTGTCAGTTTCCTAAGCAGAGTTGAACTAGATATTATCCGTGTGTGTAGGAAGCACAGTTCTTTTGTTCTCAGCAAGCTCACTGTTCTGGCCCAATAGGAATCACTGTAGAGTAGAAGAGTGCTCTTTTCTCAAAAGCAGAGTGTGTTTCTTGTAAAACAAGCTATCGTTTGTTTCCCAGTCCTTAATGGAGTTGAATCACATGCAGTTTCTGGTCCTATGAGCAAGAGTTGTTTTCTGGTAAGAAGAGTCACTATTGTGCTCCCATTGTCATACACATGGCAAATAGCGCTGGCGTCTGTTCCCAGCATGTACAGTGTATTGGACTGAAGAGGATCTACTGTTCTTGTCAGGTTCCTAAGCAGAGTTGAACTAGATATGGCCGTGTGTGTAGGAAGCACAGTTCTTTTGTTCTCAGCAAGCTCACTGTTCTGGCCCAATAGGAAACACAGTAGAGTAGAAGAGTGCTCTTTTCTCTAAAGTAGAGTGTGTTTCTTGTAAGGCGAGCTCGCGTTTGTTTCCCAGTCCTAAATGGAGTTGAGTCACATGCAGTTTTTGGTCCTATGAGCAAGAGTTGTTTTCTGGTAAGAAGAGTCACTATTTCGCTCCAATTGCCATACACAGTGCAAATAGCACTCGCGTCTGTTCCCAGCAAGTAGAGTGTATTGGACTGAATAGGAGCTACTGTTCTTGTTAGTTTCCAAAGCATAGTTGAACTAGATATGGTCCTTTTGTGTAGGAAACACAGTTCTTTTTTTCTCAGCAAGCTCACTGTTCTGGCCCTATAGGAAACACAGTAGAGTAGAACAGTGCACTTTTTTCAAAAGCAGAGTGTGTTTCTTGTAAGGCGAGCTAGCGTTTGTGTCCCAGTCCTAAATGGAGTTGAATCACATGCAGTTTCTGGTCCTACGAGCAGGAGATGTTTTATGGTAAGAATAGTCACTATTGCGCTGCCATTGCCATACATAGGACAAATAGCACTGGCATCTGTTCCCAGCAAGTACAGTGTATTGCACTGAAGAGGATCTACTATTCTTGTCAATTTCCTAAGCAGAATTGAAGTAGATATGACCGTATGTGTAGGAAGCACAGTTCTTTTGTTCTGAGCAAGCTCACTGTTTTGGACTTAATGGAAACACAGTTGAGTAGAAAAGTGCTCTTTTCTCAAAAGCAGAGTGTGTTTCTTGTAATGTGAACTCGCGTTTGTTTCCCAGTCCTAAATGGAGTTGAGTCACATGCAGTTTTTTGTCCACGAGCAAGAGTTGTTTTCTGGTAAGACGAGTCACTATTGTGCTCCAATGGCCATACACAGTGCAAATAGCACTCGCGTGTGTTCCCAGCAAGTACAGTGTATTGGACTGAAGAGGAGCTACTGTTCTTGTCAGGTTCCTAAGCAGAGTTGAACTAGATATGGTCCGTGTGTGTAGGAAGCACAGTTCTTTTGTTCTGAGCAAGCTCACTGTTTGGACCCCATAGGAAACACAGTAGAGTAGAAGAGTGCTCTCTTCTCAAAAGCAGAGTGTGTTTTTTGTAAGGCGAGCTAGCATTTGTTTCCCAGTCTTAACTGGAGTTTAATCCCATGCAGTTTCTGGTCCTAGGAGCAAGAGTTGTTTTCTGGTAAGAAGAGTCACTATTGCGCTCCCATTGTCATACACAGGGCATTTAGCACTCGCGTCTGTTCCCAGCAAGTACAGTGTTTTGGACTGAAGAGGATCTACTATTCTTGTCAGTTTCCTAAGCAGAATTGAACTAGATATGACCGTGTGTTTAGGAAGCACAGTTCTTTTGTCCTGAGCAAGCTCACTCTTTTGGCTCTATGGGAAACACAGTAGAGTAGAAGAGTGCTCTTTTCTCAAAAGCAGTGTTTTTCTTGTAAGGCGAGCTCGCGTTTGTTTCCCAGTCCTTAATGGAGTTGAGTCACATGCAGTTTTTGCACCTATGAGCAAGAGTTGTTTTCTGGTAAGAAGAGTCACTATTGTGCTCCAATTGCCATACACAGTGCAAATAGCACTCGCGTCTGTTCCCAGCAAGTACAGTGTATTGGACTGAATAGGAGCTACTGTTCTTGTCAGTTTCCTAAGCAGAGTTGAACGAGATATGGTCCGTGTGTGTAGGAAGCACAGTTCTTTTGTTCTGAGGAAGTTCACTCATCTGGCCCTATAGGAAACACAGTTTGTAGAAGAATGCTCTTTTGTCAAAAGCAAAGAGTTTTTCTTGTAAGGCGAGCTAGCGTTTCTTTCCCAGTCCTAAATGGAGTTAAGACACATGCAGTTTTCGGTCCTACGAGCAAGAGTTTTTTTCTTGTAAGAAGAGTCACTATTGCACTCTCATTGCCATACACAGTGCAAATAGCACTTGCATCTGTTCCCAGCAAGTACAGTGTATTGGACTGAAGAGGATCTACTGTTCTTGTCAGTTTTTTAAGCAGAGTTGAACTAGATATGGCTCGTGTGTGTAGGAAGCACAGTTCTTTAGTTCTGAGCAAGCTCACTGTTCTGGCCCTATAGGAATCACTGTAGAGTAGAAGAGTGCTCTTTTCTCAAAAGCAGAGTGTGTTTCTTGTAAAACGAGCTATCGTTTGTTTCCCAGCCCTAAATGGAGTTGAATCACATGCAGTTTCTGGTCCTATGAGCAAGAGTTGTTTTCTGGTAAGAAGAGTCACTATTGTGCTCCTATTGTCATACACATGGCAAATAGTGCTGGCGTCTGTTCCCAGCATGTACAGTGTATTGGACTGTAGAGGATCTACTGTTCTTGTCAGGTTTATAAGCAGAATTGAACTAGATATGGCCGTGTGTGTAGGAAGCACAGTTTTTTTGTTCTGAGCAAGTTCACTGTTCAGCCCCATAGGAAACACAGTAGAGTAGAAGAGTGCTCTTTTCTCAAAAGCAGATTGTGTTTCTTGTAAGGGGAGCTAGCAATTGTTTCCCATTCCTAAATGGCGTTGAATCACATACAGTTTCTGGTCCTACGAGCAAGAGTTGTTTTCTTGTAAGGAAAGTCACTATTGTGCTCCCATTGACATACACAGTGCAAATAGCACTCGCGTCTGTTCCCAGCAAGTACAGTGTATTGGACTGAAGAGGAGCTACTGTTCTTGTCAGTTTCCTAAGCAGAGTTGAACTAGATATGGCCCGTGTGTGTAGAAAGCACAGTTATTTTGTTCTGAGCAAGCTCACTGTTCTGGCCCTATAGGAAACACAGTAGAGTAGAAGAGTGCTCTTTTGTCAAAAGCAGAGTGTGTTTCTTGTAAGGCGAGCTAGCGTTTGTTTCCCAGTCCTAAATGGAGTTGAATCACATGCAGTTTCTGGTGCTACGAGCTAGAGTTTTTTTATGGTAAGAATAGTCACTATTGCGCTGCCAATGCCATACACAGGACAAATAGAACTGGCGTCTGTTCCCAGCAAGTACAGTGTATTGGACTGAAGAGGATCTACTGTTCTTGTCAGGTTCCTAATCAGAATTGAACTAGATATGGCCGTGTGTGTTGGAAGCACAGTTCTTTTGTTCTGAGCAAGCTCACTGTTCTGGCCCTACAGGAAACACTTTAGAGTAGAAGAGGGCTCTTTTCTCAAAAGCAGAGTGTGTTTCTTGTAAGGCGAGCTAGTGTTTGTTTCCCAGTCCTAAATGGAGTTGAATCCCATGCAGTTTCTGGTCCTAGGAGCAAAAGTTGTTTCTGGTAAGAAGAGTCACTACTGCGCTGCCATTGCCATACACAGGACAAATAGCACTGGCGTCTGTTCCCAGGAAGTAGAGTGTATTGGACTGAAGCGGATCTACTGTTCTTGTCAGGTTTATAAGCAGAATTGAACTAGATATGGCCGTGTGTGTAGGAAGCACAGTTTTTTTGTTCTGAGCAAGCTCACTGTTCGGACCCCATAGGAAACACAGTAGAGTAGAAGAGTGCTCTTTTCTCTAAAGCAGATTGTGTTTCTTGTAAGGCGAGCTAGCATTTGTTTCCCAGTCCTAAATGGAGTTGAATCACATACAGTTTCTGGTCCTACGAGCAAGAGTTGTTTTCTTGTAAGGAAAGGCACTATTGCGCTCCCATTGACATACACAGTGCAAATAGCACTCGCGTCTGTTCCTAGCAAGTACAGTGTATTGGACTGAATAGGAGCTACTGCTCTTGTCAGTTTCCTAAGCAGAGTTGAACTAGTTATGGCCGTCTGTGTAGGAAGCACAGTTCTTTTGTTCTGAGCAAGATCACTGTTCAGGCCCTATAGGAAACACAGTAGAGTAGAAGAGTGCTCTTTTCTCAAAAGCAGATTGTGTTTCTTGTAAGGCGAGCTATCGTTTGTTTCCCAGTCCTATATGGAGTTGAATCCGATGCAGTTTCTGGTCCTACGAGCAAGAGTTTTTTTCTGGTAAGGGAAGTCACTGTTGCGCTCCCATTGCCATACACAGTGCAAATAGCACTCACGTCTGTTCCCAGCAAGTACAGTGTATCGGACTGAAGAGGAGCTACTGTTCTTGTCAGTTTCCTAAGCAGAGTTGAACGAGATATGTCCCGCGTGTTTAGGAAGCACAGTTCTTTTGTTCTGAGGAAGCTCACTGTTTGGATACCATAGGAAACACAGTAGAGTAGAAGAGTGCTCTTTTCTCAAAAGCAGAGTGTGTTTCTTGTAAGGCGAGCTAGCGTTTGTTTCCCAGTCCTAAATGGAGTTGAATCACATGCAGTTTCTGGTCCTACAAGCAAGAGTTGTTTTCTGGTAAGAAGAGTCACTATTGAGCTGCCATTTCCATACACAGGACAAATAGCACTGGCGTCTTTTCCCAGCAAGTACAGTGTATTGGATGGAAGAGGATCTACTGTTCTTGTCAGGTTCCTAAGCAGACTTGAACTAGACATGGCCGTGTGTGTAGGAAGCACAGTTTTTTTGTTCTGAGCAAGCTCACTGTTCAGAACCCATAGGAAACACAATAGAGGATAGAGTGCTCTTTCCTCAAAAGCAGAGTGTGTTTCTTGGAAGGCGAGCTAGCGATGGTTCCCAGTCATAAATGGAGTTGAGTCACATGCAGTTTTTTGTCCTACGAGCAAGAGTTGTTTTCCGATAAGACGAGTCACTATTGTGCTCCAATAGCCATACACAGTGCAAATAGCACTCGCGTCTGTTCCCCGCAAGTACAGTGTATTGGACTGAAGAGGAGCTACTGTTCTTGTGAGTTTCCTAAGCAGAGTTGAACTAGATATGGCCCGTGTGTGTAGGAAGCACAGTTCTTTTGTTCTGAGCAAGCTCACTGTTCGGACCCCATAGGAAAGACAGTAGAGTAGATGAGTGCTCTTTTCTCAAAAGCAGAGTGTGTTTCATGTAAGGTGAGCTAGCATTTGTTTCCCAGTCCTAAATTGAGTTGAATCACACGCAGTTTCTGGTCCTACGAGCAAGAGTTGTTTTCTGGTAAGGAAAGTCTCTATTGCGCTCCCATTGCCATAAACAGTGCAAATAGCACTCGTTTCTGATCCCAGGAAGTACAGCATATCGGACTGAAGAGGAGCTACTGTTCTTGTCAGTTTCCTAAGCAGAATTGAACTAGATATGGCCCGTGTGTAGGAAGCACAGTTCTTTTGTTCTGAGCAAGCTCACTGTTCGGACCCCATAGGAAAGACAGTAGAGTAGAAGAGTGCTCTTTTCTCAAAAGCAGATTGTGTTTCATGTAATGCGAGCTAGCGTTTGATTCCCAGTTATAAATAGTGTTGAATCACATGCAGTTTCTGGTCTTATGAGCAAGAGTTGTTTTCTGGTAAGGAAAGTCACTATATCGCTCCCATTGCCATACACAGTGCAAATAGCACTCCCGTCTGTTCCCAGCAAGTACAGTGTATTGGACTGAAGAGGAGCTACTATTCTTCTCAGTTTCCTAAGCAGAGTTGAACTAGATGTGGCCCGTGTGTCTAGGAAGCACAGTTCATTTGTTCTGAGCAACCTCACTGTTCTGGCCCTATAGGAAACACAGTAGAGTAGAAGAGTGCTCTTTTCTCTAAAGCACAGTGTGTTTCTTGTAAGGTGAGCTCGCGTTTGTTTCCCAGTCCTAAATGGAGTTGAGTCACATGCAGTTTTTGGTCCTACGAGCAAGAGTTGTTTTCTGGTAAGAAGAGTCACTATTGTGCTCCAAATGCCATACACAGTGCAAATAGCTCTCGCGTCTGTTCCCAGCAAGTACAGTGTATTGGACTGAAGAGGAGCTACTGTTCTTCTCAGTTTCCTAAGCAGAGTTGAACGAGATATGGCGCGTGTGTGTAGGAAGAACAGTTCTCTTGTTCTGAGCAAGCTCACTGTTCTGGCCCTATAAGAAACACAGTAGAGTAGAAGAGTGCTCTTTTCTCTAAAGCAGAGTGTGTTTCATGTAAGGCGAGCTAGCATTTGTTTCCCAGTCCTAAATGGAGTTGAATCACATGCAGTTTCTGGTCCTACGTGCAAGAGTTGTTTTCTGGTAAGAAGAGTCCCTATTGCGCTCCCATTGTCATACACAGAGCAAATAGTCCTGGCGTCTTTCCTAGCATGTACAGTGAATTGGACTGAAGAGGAGCTACTGTTCTTGTCAGTTTCCTAAGAAGAGTTGAACTAGATATGGCCCGAGTGTGTAGGAAGCACAGTTCTTTTGTTCTGAGCAAGCTCACTGTTCCCACCCATAGGAAACACAGTAGAGTAGAAGAGTGCTCTTTTCTCAAAAGCAGAGTGTGTTTCATGTAAGGCAAGCTAGCGTTTGTTTCCCAGTCCTAAATGGAGTTGAATCACATGCAGTTTCTGGTGCTACGAGCTAGAGTTTTTTTATGGTAAGAATAGTCACTATTGCGCTGCCAATGCCATACACAGGACAAATAGAACTGGCGTCTGTTCCCAGCAAGTACAGTGTATTGGACTGAAGAGGATCTACTGTTCTTGTCAGGTTCCTAATCAGAATTGAACTAGATATGGCCGTGTGTGTTGGAAGCACAGTTCTTTTGTTCTGAGCAAGCTCACTGTTCTGGCCCTACAGGAAACACTTTAGAGTAGAAGAGGGCTCTTTTCTCAAAAGCAGAGTGTGTTTCTTGTAAGGCGAGCTAGTGTTTGTTTCCCAGTCCTAAATGGAGTTGAATCCCATGCAGTTTCTGGTCCTAGGAGCAAAAGTTGTTTCTGGTAAGAAGAGTCACTACTGCGCTGCCATTGCCATACACAGGACAAATAGCACTGGCGTCTGTTCCCAGGAAGTAGAGTGTATTGGACTGAAGCGGATCTACTGTTCTTGTCAGGTTTATAAGCAGAATTGAACTAGATATGGCCGTGTGTGTAGGAAGCACAGTTTTTTTGTTCTGAGCAAGCTCACTGTTCGGACCCCATAGGAAACACAGTAGAGTAGAAGAGTGCTCTTTTCTCTAAAGCAGATTGTGTTTCTTGTAAGGCGAGCTAGCATTTGTTTCCCAGTCCTAAATGGAGTTGAATCACATACAGTTTCTGGTCCTACGAGCAAGAGTTGTTTTCTTGTAAGGAAAGGCACTATTGCGCTCCCATTGACATACACAGTGCAAATAGCACTCGCGTCTGTTCCTAGCAAGTACAGTGTATTGGACTGAATAGGAGCTACTGCTCTTGTCAGTTTCCTAAGCAGAGTTGAACTAGTTATGGCCGTCTGTGTAGGAAGCACAGTTCTTTTGTTCTGAGCAAGATCACTGTTCAGGCCCTATAGGAAACACAGTAGAGTAGAAGAGTGCTCTTTTCTCAAAAGCAGATTGTGTTTCTTGTAAGGCGAGCTATCGTTTGTTTCCCAGTCCTATATGGAGTTGAATCCGATGCAGTTTCTGGTCCTATGAGCAAGAGTTTTTTTCTGGTAAGGGAAGTCACTGTTGCGCTCCCATTGCCATACACAGTGCAAATAGCACTCACGTCTGTTCCCAGCAAGTACAGTGTATCGGACTGAAGAGGAGCTACTGTTCTTGTCAGTTTCCTAAGCAGAGTTGAACGAGATATGTCCCGCGTGTTTAGGAAGCACAGTTCTTTTGTTCTGAGGAAGCTCACTGTTTGGATACCATAGGAAACACAGTAGAGTAGAAGAGTGCTCTTTTCTCAAAAGCAGAGTGTGTTTCTTGTAAGGCGAGCTAGCGTTTGTTTCCCAGTCCTAAATGGAGTTGAATCACATGCAGTTTCTGGTCCTACAAGCAAGAGTTGTTTTCTGGTAAGAAGAGTCACTATTGAGCTGCCATTTCCATACACAGGACAAATAGCACTGGCGTCTTTTCCCAGCAAGTACAGTGTATTGGATGGAAGAGGATCTACTGTTCTTGTCAGGTTCCTAAGCAGACTTGAACTAGACATGGCCGTGTGTGTAGGAAGCACAGTTTTTTTGTTCTGAGCAAGCTCACTGTTCAGAACCCATAGGAAACACAATAGAGGATAGAGTGCTCTTTCCTCAAAAGCAGAGTGTGTTTCTTGGAAGGCGAGCTAGCGATGGTTCCCAGTCATAAATGGAGTTGAGTCACATGCAGTTTTTTGTCCTACGAGCAAGAGTTGTTTTCCGATAAGACGAGTCACTATTGTGCTCCAATAGCCATACACAGTGCAAATAGCACTCGCGTCTGTTCCCCGCAAGTACAGTGTATTGGACTGAAGAGGAGCTACTGTTCTTGTGAGTTTCCTAAGCAGAGTTGAACTAGATATGGCCCGTGTGTGTAGGAAGCACAGTTCTTTTGTTCTGAGCAAGCTCACTGTTCGGACCCCATAGGAAAGACAGTAGAGTAGATGAGTGCTCTTTTCTCAAAAGCAGAGTGTGTTTCATGTAAGGTGAGCTAGCATTTGTTTCCCAGTCCTAAATTGAGTTGAATCACACGCAGTTTCTGGTCCTACGAGCAAGAGTTGTTTTCTGGTAAGGAAAGTCTCTATTGCGCTCCCATTGCCATAAACAGTGCAAATAGCACTCGTTTCTGATCCCAGGAAGTACAGCATATCGGACTGAAGAGGAGCTACTGTTCTTGTCAGTTTCCTAAGCAGAATTGAACTAGATATGGCCCGTGTGTAGGAAGCACAGTTCTTTTGTTCTGAGCAAGCTCACTGTTCGGACCCCATAGGAAAGACAGTAGAGTAGAAGAGTGCTCTTTTCTCAAAAGCAGATTGTGTTTCATGTAATGCGAGCTAGCGTTTGATTCCCAGTTATAAATAGTGTTGAATCACATGCAGTTTCTGGTCTTATGAGCAAGAGTTGTTTTCTGGTAAGGAAAGTCACTATATCGCTCCCATTGCCATACACAGTGCAAATAGCACTCCCGTCTGTTCCCAGCAAGTACAGTGTATTGGACTGAAGAGGAGCTACTATTCTTCTCAGTTTCCTAAGCAGAGTTGAACTAGATGTGGCCCGTGTGTCTAGGAAGCACAGTTCATTTGTTCTGAGCAACCTCACTGTTCTGGCCCTATAGGAAACACAGTAGAGTAGAAGAGTGCTCTTTTCTCTAAAGCACAGTGTGTTTCTTGTAAGGTGAGCTCGCGTTTGTTTCCCAGTCCTAAATGGAGTTGAGTCACATGCAGTTTTTGGTCCTACGAGCAAGAGTTGTTTTCTGGTAAGAAGAGTCACTATTGTGCTCCAAATGCCATACACAGTGCAAATAGCTCTCGCGTCTGTTCCCAGCAAGTACAGTGTATTGGACTGAAGAGGAGCTACTGTTCTTCTCAGTTTCCTAAGCAGAGTTGAACGAGATATGGCGCGTGTGTGTAGGAAGAACAGTTCTCTTGTTCTGAGCAAGCTCACTGTTCTGGCCCTATAAGAAACACAGTAGAGTAGAAGAGTGCTCTTTTCTCTAAAGCAGAGTGTGTTTCATGTAAGGCGAGCTAGCATTTGTTTCCCAGTCCTAAATGGAGTTGAATCACATGCAGTTTCTGGTCCTACGTGCAAGAGTTGTTTTCTGGTAAGAAGAGTCCCTATTGCGCTCCCATTGTCATACACAGAGCAAATAGTCCTGGCGTCTTTCCTAGCATGTACAGTGAATTGGACTGAAGAGGAGCTACTGTTCTTGTCAGTTTCCTAAGAAGAGTTGAACTAGATATGGCCCGAGTGTGTAGGAAGCACAGTTCTTTTGTTCTGAGCAAGCTCACTGTTCCCACCCATAGGAAACACAGTAGAGTAGAAGAGTGCTCTTTTCTCAAAAGCAGAGTGTGTTTCATGTAAGGCAAGCTAGCGTTTGTTTCCCAGTCCTAAATGGAGTTGAATCACATGCAGTTTCTGGTGCTACGAGCTAGAGTTTTTTTATGGTAAGAATAGTCACTATTGCGCTGCCAATGCCATACACAGGACAAATAGAACTGGCGTCTGTTCCCAGCAAGTACAGTGTATTGGACTGAAGAGGATCTACTGTTCTTGTCAGGTTCCTAATCAGAATTGAACTAGATATGGCCGTGTGTGTTGGAAGCACAGTTCTTTTGTTCTGAGCAAGCTCACTGTTCTGGCCCTACAGGAAACACTTTAGAGTAGAAGAGGGCTCTTTTCTCAAAAGCAGAGTGTGTTTCTTGTAAGGCGAGCTAGTGTTTGTTTCCCAGTCCTAAATGGAGTTGAATCCCATGCAGTTTCTGGTCCTAGGAGCAAAAGTTGTTTCTGGTAAGAAGAGTCACTACTGCGCTGCCATTGCCATACACAGGACAAATAGCACTGGCGTCTGTTCCCAGGAAGTAGAGTGTATTGGACTGAAGCGGATCTACTGTTCTTGTCAGGTTTATAAGCAGAATTGAACTAGATATGGCCGTGTGTGTAGGAAGCACAGTTTTTTTGTTCTGAGCAAGCTCACTGTTCGGACCCCATAGGAAACACAGTAGAGTAGAAGAGTGCTCTTTTCTCTAAAGCAGATTGTGTTTCTTGTAAGGCGAGCTAGCATTTGTTTCCCAGTCCTAAATGGAGTTGAATCACATACAGTTTCTGGTCCTACGAGCAAGAGTTGTTTTCTTGTAAGGAAAGGCACTATTGCGCTCCCATTGACATACACAGTGCAAATAGCACTCGCGTCTGTTCCTAGCAAGTACAGTGTATTGGACTGAATAGGAGCTACTGCTCTTGTCAGTTTCCTAAGCAGAGTTGAACTAGTTATGGCCGTCTGTGTAGGAAGCACAGTTCTTTTGTTCTGAGCAAGATCACTGTTCAGGCCCTATAGGAAACACAGTAGAGTAGAAGAGTGCTCTTTTCTCAAAAGCAGATTGTGTTTCTTGTAAGGCGAGCTATCGTTTGTTTCCCAGTCCTATATGGAGTTGAATCCGATGCAGTTTCTGGTCCTACGAGCAAGAGTTTTTTTCTGGTAAGGGAAGTCACTGTTGCGCTCCCATTGCCATACACAGTGCAAATAGCACTCACGTCTGTTCCCAGCAAGTACAGTGTATCGGACTGAAGAGGAGCTACTGTTCTTGTCAGTTTCCTAAGCAGAGTTGAACGAGATATGTCCCGCGTGTTTAGGAAGCACAGTTCTTTTGTTCTGAGGAAGCTCACTGTTTGGATACCATAGGAAACACAGTAGAGTAGAAGAGTGCTCTTTTCTCAAAAGCAGAGTGTGTTTCTTGTAAGGCGAGCTAGCGTTTGTTTCCCAGTCCTAAATGGAGTTGAATCACATGCAGTTTCTGGTCCTACAAGCAAGAGTTGTTTTCTGGTAAGAAGAGTCACTATTGAGCTGCCATTTCCATACACAGGACAAATAGCACTGGCGTCTTTTCCCAGCAAGTACAGTGTATTGGATGGAAGAGGATCTACTGTTCTTGTCAGGTTCCTAAGCAGACTTGAACTAGACATGGCCGTGTGTGTAGGAAGCACAGTTTTTTTGTTCTGAGCAAGCTCACTGTTCAGAACCCATAGGAAACACAATAGAGGATAGAGTGCTCTTTCCTCAAAAGCAGAGTGTGTTTCTTGGAAGGCGAGCTAGCGATGGTTCCCAGTCATAAATGGAGTTGAGTCACATGCAGTTTTTTGTCCTACGAGCAAGAGTTGTTTTCCGATAAGACGAGTCACTATTGTGCTCCAATAGCCATACACAGTGCAAATAGCACTCGCGTCTGTTCCCCGCAAGTACAGTGTATTGGACTGAAGAGGAGCTACTGTTCTTGTGAGTTTCCTAAGCAGAGTTGAACTAGATATGGCCCGTGTGTGTAGGAAGCACAGTTCTTTTGTTCTGAGCAAGCTCACTGTTCGGACCCCATAGGAAAGACAGTAGAGTAGATGAGTGCTCTTTTCTCAAAAGCAGAGTGTGTTTCATGTAAGGTGAGCTAGCATTTGTTTCCCAGTCCTAAATTGAGTTGAATCACACGCAGTTTCTGGTCCTACGAGCAAGAGTTGTTTTCTGGTAAGGAAAGTCTCTATTGCGCTCCCATTGCCATAAACAGTGCAAATAGCACTCGTTTCTGATCCCAGGAAGTACAGCATATCGGACTGAAGAGGAGCTACTGTTCTTGTCAGTTTCCTAAGCAGAATTGAACTAGATATGGCCCGTGTGTAGGAAGCACAGTTCTTTTGTTCTGAGCAAGCTCACTGTTCGGACCCCATAGGAAAGACAGTAGAGTAGAAGAGTGCTCTTTTCTCAAAAGCAGATTGTGTTTCATGTAATGCGAGCTAGCGTTTGATTCCCAGTTATAAATAGTGTTGAATCACATGCAGTTTCTGGTCTTATGAGCAAGAGTTGTTTTCTGGTAAGGAAAGTCACTATATCGCTCCCATTGCCATACACAGTGCAAATAGCACTCCCGTCTGTTCCCAGCAAGTACAGTGTATTGGACTGAAGAGGAGCTACTATTCTTCTCAGTTTCCTAAGCAGAGTTGAACTAGATGTGGCCCGTGTGTCTAGGAAGCACAGTTCATTTGTTCTGAGCAACCTCACTGTTCTGGCCCTATAGGAAACACAGTAGAGTAGAAGAGTGCTCTTTTCTCTAAAGCACAGTGTGTTTCTTGTAAGGTGAGCTCGCGTTTGTTTCCCAGTCCTAAATGGAGTTGAGTCACATGCAGTTTTTGGTCCTACGAGCAAGAGTTGTTTTCTGGTAAGAAGAGTCACTATTGTGCTCCAAATGCCATACACAGTGCAAATAGCTCTCGCGTCTGTTCCCAGCAAGTACAGTGTATTGGACTGAAGAGGAGCTACTGTTCTTCTCAGTTTCCTAAGCAGAGTTGAACGAGATATGGCGCGTGTGTGTAGGAAGAACAGTTCTCTTGTTCTGAGCAAGCTCACTGTTCTGGCCCTATAAGAAACACAGTAGAGTAGAAGAGTGCTCTTTTCTCTAAAGCAGAGTGTGTTTCATGTAAGGCGAGCTAGCATTTGTTTCCCAGTCCTAAATGGAGTTGAATCACATGCAGTTTCTGGTCCTACGTGCAAGAGTTGTTTTCTGGTAAGAAGAGTCCCTATTGCGCTCCCATTGTCATACACAGAGCAAATAGTCCTGGCGTCTTTCCTAGCATGTACAGTGAATTGGACTGAAGAGGAGCTACTGTTCTTGTCAGTTTCCTAAGAAGAGTTGAACTAGATATGGCCCGAGTGTGTAGGAAGCACAGTTCTTTTGTTCTGAGCAAGCTCACTGTTCCCACCCATAGGAAACACAGTAGAGTAGAAGAGTGCTCTTTTCTCAAAAGCAGAGTGTGTTTCATGTAAGGCAAGCTAGCATTTTTTCCCAGTCCTAAATGGAGTTGAATCACATGCAGTTTCTGGTCCTACGAGCAAGAGTTATTTTCTGGTAAGAAAAGTCACTATTGCGCTTCCATTGCCATACACAGTGCAAACAGCACTCGCGTGTGTTCCCAGCTAGTACAGGGTATCGTACTGAAGAGGAGCTACTGTTTTTGTCAGTTTCCTCAGCAGAGTTGAACTAGATATGGCCCGTGTGTGTAGGAAGCACAGCTTTTTTTTTCTGAGCAAGATCACTGTTCTGGCCCTATAGGAAACACTTTAGAGTATAAGAGGGCTCTTTTCTCAAAAGCAGAGTGTGTTTCTTGTAAGGCGAGCTAGTGTTTGTTTCCCAGTTTTAAATAGAGTTGAATCACATGCAGTTTCTGGTCCTACGAGCAAGAGTTGTTTTCTGGTAAGGAAAGTCACTATTGCGCTCCCATTGCCATACACAGTGCAAATAGCACTTGCGTCTGTTCCCAGCAAGTACAGTGTATCGGACTGAAGAGGAGCTACTGTTCTTGTCAGTTTCATAAGCAGAGTTGAAGTAGATATGGTCCGTGTGTAGGAAGCACAGTTTTCTGTTCTGAGCAAGCTCACTGTTTGGACCCCATAGGAAACACAGTAGAGTAGATGAGTGCTCTTTTCTCAAAAGCAGAGTGTATTTCTTGTAAGGCGAGCTAGCGTTTGTTTCCCAGTCCTAAATGGAGTTGAATCACATGCAGTTTCTGGTGCTACGAGCTAGAGTTTTTTTATGGTAAGAATAGTCACTATTGCGCTGCCAATGCCATACACAGGACAAATAGAACTGGCGTCTGTTCCCAGCAAGTGCAGTGTATTGGACTGAAGAGGATCTACTGTTCTTGTCAGGTTCCTAATCAGAATTGAACTAGATATGGCCGTGTGTGTTGGAAGCACAGTTCTTTTGTTCTGAGCAAGCTCACTGTTCTGGCCCTACAGGAAACACTTTAGAGTAGAAGAGGGCTCTTTTCTCAAAAGCAGAGTGTGTTTCTTGTAAGGCGAGCTAGTGTTTGTTTCCCAGTCCTAAATGGAGATGAATCCCATGCAGTTTCTGGTCCTAGGAGCAAAAGTTGTTTCTGGTAAGAAGAGTCACTACTGCGCTGCCATTGCCATACACAGGACAAATAGCACTGGCGTCTGTTCCCAGGAAGTAGAGTGTATTGGACTGAAGCGGATCTACTGTTCTTGTCAGGTTTATAAGCAGAATTGAACTAGATATGGCCGTGTGTGTAGGAAGCACAGTTTTTTTGTTCTGAGCAAGCTCACTGTTCGGACCCCATAGGAAACACAGTAGAGTAGATGAGTGCTCTTTTCTCTAAAGCAGATTGTGTTTCTTGTAAGGCGAGCTAGCATTTGTTTCCCAGTCCTAAATGGAGTTGAATCACATACAGTTTCTGGTCCTACGAGCAAGACTTGTTTTCTTGTAAGGAAAGGCACTATTGCGCTCCCATTGACATACACAGTGCAAATAGCACTCGCGTCTGTTCCTAGCAAGTACAGTGTATTGGACTGAATAAGAGCTACTGCTCTTGTCAGTTTCCTAAGCAGAGTTGAACTAGTTATGGCCGTCTGTGTAGGAAGCACAGTTCTTTTGTTCTGAGCAAGATCACTGTTCAGGCCCTATAGGAAACACAGTAGAGTAGAAGAGTGCTCTTTTCTCAAAAGCAGAGTGTATTTCTTGTAAGGCGAGCTAGCATTTGTTTCCCAGTCCTAAATCGAGTTGAATCACATGCAGTTTCTGGTCCTATGAGCAAGAGTTGTTTTATGGTAAGGAAAGTCACTATTGTGTTCCCATTGCCATACACAGTGCAAAGAGCACTCGCGTCTGTTACCAGCAAGTAGAGTGTATCGGACTGAAGAGGAGCTACTGTTCTTGTCAGTTTCATAAGCAGAGTTGAAGTAGATATGGTCCGTGTTTAGGAAGCACAGTTTTCTGTTCTGAGCAAGCTCACTGTTTGGACCCCATAGGAAACACAGTAGAGTAGATGAGTACTCTTTTCTCAAAAGCAGAGTGTATTTCTTGTAAGGCGAGCTAGCGTTTGTTTCCCAGTCCTAAATGGAGTTGAGTCACATGCAGTTTCTGGTCCTAGGAACAAGAGTTGTTTTCTGGTAAGAAGAGTCACTAATGTGCTCCGATTGTCATACACAGGGCAAATAGTACTGGCGTCTGTTCCCAGCATGTTCAGTGTATAGGACTGAAGAGGATCTACTGTTCTTGTCAGTTTCCTAAGCAGAATTGAATAGATATGGCCCCTGTGTGCAGGAAGCACAGTTCTTTTGTTCTGAGGAAGCTCACTCATCTGGCCCTATAGGAAACACAGTATAGTAGAAGAATGCTCTTTTGTCAAAAGCAAAGAGTTTTTCTCGTAAGGCGAGCTAGCATTTCTTTCCCAGTCCTAAATGGAATTGAGACACATGCAGTTTTTGGTCCTACGAGCAAGAGTTTTTTTCTGGTAAGAAGAGTCACTATTGCACTCTCATTGCCATACACAGTGCAAATAGCACTTGCATCTGTTCCCAGCAAGTACAGTGTATTGGACTGAAGAGGATCTACTGTTCTTGTCAGTTTTTTAAGCAGAGTTGAACTAGATATGGCCCGTGTGTGTAGGAAGCACAGTTCTTTTGTTCTGAGCAAGCTCACTGTTCAGACCCCATAGGAAACTCAGTAGAGTAGAAGAGTGCTCTCTTCTCAAAAGCAGATTGTGTTTCATGTAAGGCGAGCTAGCATTTGTTTCCCAGTCCTAAATGGAGTTGAATCACATGCAGTTTCTGGTCCTGCGAGCAAGAGTTTTTTTCTGGTAAGAAGAGTCACTATTGCGCTCCCATTGTCCTACACAGGGCAAATAGCACTCGCGTCTCTTCCCAGCAAGTACAGTGTATTGGACTGAAGAGGATCTACTATTCTTGTCAGTTTCCTAACTAGATATGACCGTGTGTGTAGGAAGCACAGTTCTTTTGTTCTGAGCAAGCTCACTGTTTTGGTCCTATAGGAAACACAGTTGAGTAGAAGAGTGCTCTTTTCTCAAAAGCAGAGTGTGTTTCTTGTAAGGCGAGCTCGCGTTTGTTTCCCAGTCCTAAATGGAATTGAGTCACATGCAGTTTTTTGTCCTACGAGCAAGAGTTGTTTTCTGGTAAGACGAGTCACTATTGTGCTCCAATGGCCATACACAGTGCAAATAGCACTCGCGTGTGTTCCCAGCAAGTACAGTGTATTGGACTGAAGAGGAGCTACTGTTCTTGTCAGGTTCCTAAGCAGAGTTGAACTAGATATGGTCCGTGTGTGTAGGAAGCACAGTTCTTTTGTTCTGAGCAAGCTCACTGTTTGGACCCCATAGGAAACACAGTAGAATAGAAGAGTGCTCTCTTCTCATAAGCAGAGTGTGTTTTTTGTAAGGCGAGCTAGCATTTGTTTCCCAGTCTTAACTGGAGTTGATTCCCATGCAGTTTCTGGTCCTAGGAGCAAGAGTTGTTTTCTGGTAAGAAGAGTCACTATTGCGCTCCCATTGTCATACACAGGGCATTTAGCACTCGCGTCTGTTCCCAGCAAGTACAGTGTTTTGGACTGAAGAGGATCTACTATTCTTGTCAGTTTCCTAAGCAGAATTGAACTAGATATGACCGTGTGTTTAGGAAGCACAGTTCTTTTGTTCTGAGCAAGCTCACTCTTTTGGCCCTATGGGAATCACAGTAGAGTAGAAGAGTGCTCTTTTCTCAAAAGCAGAGTGTGTTTCTTGTAAGGCGAGCTCGCGTTTGTTTCCCAGTCCTTAATGGAGTTGAGTCACTTGCTGTTTTTGCTCCTATGAGCAAGAGTTGTTTTCTGGTAAGAAGAGTCACTATTGTGCTCCAATTGCCATACAGAGTGCAAATAGCACTCGCGTCTGTTCCCAGCAAGTACAGTGTATTGGACTGAATAGGAGCTACTGTTCTTGTCAGTTTCCTAAGCAGAGTTGAACGAGATATGGTCCGTGTGTGTAGGAAGCACAATTCTTTTGTTCTGAGGAAGCTCACTCATCTGGCCCTATAGGAAACACAGTATAGTAGAAGAATGCTCTTTTGTCAAAAGCAAAGAGTTTTTCTTGTAAGGCCAGCTAGCGTTTCTTTCCCAGTCCTAAATGGAGTTAAGACACATGCAGTTTTTGGTCCTACGAGCAAGAGTTTTTTTCTTGTAAGAAGAGTCACTATTGCTCTCTCATTGCCATACACAGTGCAAAGAGCACTTGCATCTGTTCCCAGCAAGTACAGTGTATTGGACTGAAGAGGATCTACTGTTCTTGTCAGTTTTTTAAGCAGAGTTGAACTAGATATGGCTCGTGTGTGTAGGAAGCACAGTTCTTTTGTTCTGAGCAAGCTCACTGTTCGGACGCAATAGGAAACTCAGTAGAGTAGAAGAGTGCTCTTTTCTCAAAAGCGGAGTGTGTTTCATGTAAGGCGAGCTAGCATTTGTTTCCCAGTCCTAAATGGAGTTGAATCACATGCAGTTTCTGGTCCTACGAGCAAGAGTTGTTTTCTGGTAAGAAGAGTCACTATTGCGCTCCCATTGTCCTACACAGGGCAAATAGCACTCGCGTCTCTTCCCAGCAAGTACAGTGTATTGGACTGAAGAGGATCTACTATTCTTGTCAGTTTCCTAAGCAGAATTGAACTAGATATGACCGTGTGTGTAGGAAGCACAGTTCTTTAGTTCTGAGCAAGCTCACTGTTTTGGTCCTATAGGAAACACAGTTGAGTAGAAGAGTGCTCTTTTCTCAAAAGCAGAGTGTGTTTCTTGTAAGGCGAACTCGCGTTTGTTTCCCAGTCCTAAATGGAGTTGCGTAACATGCAGTTTTTGGTCCTACGAGCAAGAGTTGCTTTCTGGTAAGAAGAGTCACTATTGCGCTCTAATTGCCATACACAGTGCAAATAGCACTCGCGTCTGTTCCCCGCAAGTACAGTGTATTGGGCTGAATAGGAGCTACTGTTCTTGTCAGTTTCCTAAGCAGAGTTGAACTAGATATTATCCGTGTGTGTAGGAAGCACAGTTCTTTTGTTCTCAGCAAGCTCACTGTTCTGGCCCAATAGGAATCACTGTAGAGTAGAAGAGTGCTCTTTTCTCAAAAGCAGAGTGTGTTTCTTGTAAAACAAGCTATCGTTTGTTTCCCAGTCCTAAATGGAGTTGAATCACATGCAGTTTCTGGTCCTATGAGCAAGAGTTGTTTTCTGGTAAGAAGAGTCACTATTGTGCTCCCATTGTCATACACATGGCAAATAGCGCTAGCGTCTGTTCCCAGCATGTACAGTGTATTGGACTGAAGAGGATCTACTGTTCTTGTCAGGTTCCTAAGCAGAGTTGAACTAGATATGGCCGTGTGTGTAGGAAGCACAGTTCTTTTGTTCTCAGCAAGCTCACTGTTCTGGCCCAATAGGAAACACAGTAGAGTAGAAGAGTGCTCTTTTCTCTAAAGCAGAGTGTGTTTCTTGTAAGGCGAGCTCGCGTTTGTTTCCCAGTTGTAAATGGAGTTGAGTCACATGCAGTTTTTGGTCCTATGAGCAAGAGTTGTTTTCTGGTAAGAAGAGTCACTATTTCGCTCCAATTGCCATACACAGTGCAAATAGCACTCGCGTCTGTTCCCAGCAAGTAGAGTGTATTGGACTGAATAGGAGCTACTGTTCTTGTTAGTTTCCAAAGCATAGTTGAACTAGATATGGTCCTTTTGTGTAGGAAGCACAGTTCTTTTTTTCTCAGCAAGCTCACTGTTCTGGCCCTATAGGAAACACAGTAGAGTAGAACAGTGCACTTTTCTCAAAAGCAGAGTGTGTTTCTTGTAAGGCGAGCTAGCGTTTGTGTCCCAGTCCTAAATGGAGTTGAATCACATGCAGTTTCTGGTCCTACGAGCAAGAGATGTTTTATGGTAAGAATAGTCACTATTGCGCTGCCATTGCCATACATAGGACAAATAGCACTGGCATCTGTTCCCAGCAAGTACAGTGTATTGCACTGAAGAGGATCTACTATTCTTGTCAATTTCCTAAGCAGAATTGAACTAGATATGACCGTATGTGTAGGAAGCACAGTTCTTTTGTTCTGAGCAAGCTCACTGTTTTGGACTTAATGGAAACACAGTTGAGTAGAAAAGTGCTCTTTTCTCAAAAGCAGAGTGTGTTTCTTGTAAGGCGAACTCGCGTTTGTTTCCCAGTCCTAAATGGAGTTGAGTCACATGCAGTTTTTTGTCCTACGAGCAAGAGTTGTTTTCTGGTAAGACGAGTCACTATTGTGCTCCAATGGCCATACACAGTGCAAATAGCACTGGCGTGTGTTCCCAGCAAGTACAGTGTATTGGACTGAAGAGGAGCTACTGTTCTTGTCAGTTTCCTAAGCAGAGTTGAACTAGATATGGCCCGTGTGTTTAGGAAGCACAGTTCCTATGTTCTGAGCAAGCTCACTGTTCTGGCCCTATAGGAAACACAGTAGAGTAGATGAGTGCTCTTTTATCTAAAGCAGAGTGTGTTTCTTGTAAGGCGAGCTATCGTTTGTTTCCTAGTCCTAAATGGTGTTGAATCACATGCAGTTTCTGGTCCTACGAACAAGAGTTGTTTTCTGGTAAGGAAAGTCACATTGTGCTCCCATTGCCATACACAGTGCAAATAGCACTCGCATCTGTTCCCAGCAAATACAGTGTATTGCCCTGAATAGGTGCTACTGTTCTTGTCAGTTTCCTATGCAGAGTTGAACTAGATATTATCCGTGTGTGTAGGAAGCACAGTTCTTTTGTTCTGAGCAAGCTCACTGTTTGGACCCTATAGGAAACACAGTAGAGTAGAAGAGTGCTCTTTTCTCTAAAGCAGAGTGTGTTTCTTTTAAGGCGAGCTAGCGTTTGTTTCGTAGTCCTAAATGGAGTTGAAACCCATGCAGTTTCTGGTACTACGAGCAAGAGTTGTTTTCTGGTAAGAAGAGTCACTATTGAGCTGCCATTGCCATACACAGGACAAATAGCACTGGCGTCTGATCGCAGCAAGTACAGTGTATTGGACTGAATAGGATCTACTGTTCTTGTCAGGTTCCTAAGCAGAAATGAACTAGATATGGCCGTGTGTGTAGGAGGCACAGTTCTTTTGTTCTGAGCAAGCTCACTGTTTGGACCCCATAGGAAACACAGTAGAGGAGAAGAGTGCTCTTTTCTCAAAAGCAGAGTGTTTTTTTTGTAAGGCAAGCTAGCCTTTGTTTCCCAGTCCTAAATGGAGTTGAATCACATGCAGTTTCAGGTCCTACGAGCAAGAGATGTTTTCTGGTAAGGAAAGTCACTATTGTGCTCTTATTGCCATACACAGTGCAAATAGCACTCGCGTCTGTTCCCAGGAATTACAGTGTATCGGACTGAAGAGGAGCTACTGTTCTTGTCAGTTTCCTAAGCAGAGTTGAACTAGATATGGTCCATGTGTGTAGGAAGCACAGTTCTTTTGTTCTGAGCAAGCTCACTGTTCGGACCCCATAGGAAACACAGTAGAATAGAAGAGTGCTCTTTTCTCAAAAGCAGAGTGTGTTTCTTGTAAGGCGAGCTAGCGTTTGTTTCCCAGTCATAAATGGAGTTGAATCACATGCAGTTTCTGGTCTTATGAGCAAGAGTTGTTTTCTGGTAAGGAAAGTCACTATATCGCTCCCTTTGCCATACACAGTGCAAATAGCACTCCCGTCTGTTCCCAGCAAGTACAGTGTATTGGACTGAAGAGGAGCTACTATTCTTCTCAGTTTCCTAAGCAGAGTTGAACTAGATATGGCCCGTGTCTCTAGGAAGCACAGTAAATTTGTTCTGAGCAACCTCACTGTTCTGGCCCTATAGGAAACACAGTAGAGTAGAAGAGTGCTCTTTTCTCAAAAGCAGAGTGTGTTTCTTGTAAGGCGAGCTAGAGTTTGTTTCCCAGTCCTAAATGGAGTTGAGTCACATGCAGTTTTTTGTCCTACGAGGAAGAGTTGTTTTCTGGTAAGACAAGTCACTATTGTGCTCCAATTGCCATACACAGTGCAAATAGCACTCGAGTCTGTTCTCAGCAAGTACAGTGTATCGGACTGAAGACGAGCTACTGTTCTTGTCAGTTTCCTAAGCAGAGTTGAACTAGATATGGCCAGTGTGTGTAGGAAGCACAGTTACTATGTTCTGAGCAAGCTCACTGTTCTGGCCCTATAGGAAACACTGTAGAGTAGAAGAGTGCTCTTTTCTCTAAAGCAGAGTGTGTTTTTTGTAAGGCGTGCTCGCGTTTGTTTCCCAGTCCTAAATGGAGTTGAGTAACATGTAGTTTTTGGTCCTACGAGAAAGAGTTGTTTTCTGGTAAGAAGAGTCACTATTGTGCTCCAAATGCCATACACAGTGCAAATAGCACTCGCGTCTGTTCCCAGCAAGTACAGTTTATTGGACTGAATAGGAGCTATTGTTCTTGACAGTTTCCTAAGCAGAGTAAAACTAGAAATGGTCCATGTGTGTAGGAAGTACAGTTCTTTTGTTCTGAGAAAGCTCACTGTTTGGACCCCATAGGAAACACAGTAGAGTAGAAGAGTGCTCTTTTCTCAAAAGCAGAGTGTGTTTCGTGTAAGGCGAGCTAGCGTTTGTTTCCTAGTCCTAAATGGCGTTGAATCACATGCACTTTGTGGCCCTACGAGCAAGAGTTGTTTTCTGGTAAGGAAAGTCACTATTGTGGTCTCATTGCCATACACAGTGCAAATAGCACTCCCGTCTGTTCCCAGCAAGTACAGTGTATTGGACTGAAGAGGAGCTACTGTTCTTGTCAGTTTCCTAAGCAGAGTTGAACTATATATGGTCCTTGTGTGTAGGACGCACAGTTCTTTTGTTCTTAGCAAGCTCACCTTTTGGACCCCATAGGAAACACAGTAGAGAAGAAGAGTGCTCTTTTCTCAAAAGCAGAGTGTGTTTCTTGTAAGGCGAGCTAGCGTTTGTTTCCCAGTCCTAAATGGAGTTGAATCACATGCAGTTTCTGGTCCTACGAGCAAGAGTTGTTTTCTGGTAAGGAAAGTCACTATTGTGCTCCCATTGCCATACACAGTGAAAACAGCACTTGCGTCTGTTATAAGCAAGTACAGTGTATCGGACTGAAGAGGAGCTACTGTTCTTGTCAGTTTCCTAAGCAGAGTTGAACTAGATATGGCCCGTGTGTGTAGGAAGCACAGTTATTATGTTCTGAGCAAGCTCACTGTTCTGGCCCTACAGGAAACACAGTAGAGTAGAAGAGTGCTCTTTTCTCTAAAGCACAGTGTGTTTCTTGTAAGGCGAGCTCGCGTTTGTTTCCCAGACCTAAATGGAGTTGAGTCACATGCAGTTTTTGGTCCTACGAGCAAGCGTTGTTTTCTGGTCAGAAGAGTCACTATTGTGCTCCAAATGCCATACACAGTGCAAATAGCTCTCGCGTCTGTTCCCAGCAAGTACAGTGTATTGGACTGAAGAGGAGCTACTGTTCTTCTCAGTTTCCTAAGCAGAGTTGAACTAGATATGGCCCGTGAGTGTAGGAAGCACAGTTCATTTGTTCTGAGCAAGTTCACTGTTCTGGCCCTATAGGAAACACAGGAGAGTAAAAGAGTGCTCTTTTCTCAAAAGCAGAGTGTGTTTCTTGTAAGGCGAGCTAGTGTTTTTTTTCCCAGTCCTAAATGGAGTTGAATCACATGCAGTTTCTGGTCCTACGAGCAAGAGTTGTTTTCTGGTAAGGAAAGTCACTATTGAGTTCCCATTGCCATACACAGTGCAAAAAGCACTCGCGTCTGTTCCCAGCAGGTACAGTGTATCGGACTGAAGAGGAGCTACTGTTCTTGTCAGGTTCCTAAGCAGAGTTGAACTAGATATGGCCCGTGTGTGTAGGAAGCACAGTTCTTATGTTCTGAGCAAGCTCACTGTTCTGGCCCAATAGGAAACAAAGTAGAGTAGATGAGTGCTCTTTTATCTAAAGCAGAGTGTGTTTCTTGTAAGGCGAGCTAGCGTTTGTTTCCTAGACCTAAATGGAGTTGAATCACATGCAGTTTCTGGTCCTACGAACAAGAGTTGTTTTCTGGTAAGGGGAGTCACATTGTGCTCCCATTGTCATACACAGTGCAAATAGCACTCGCGTCTGTTCCCAGCAAGTACAGTGTATTGGAGTGAAGAGGAGCTTCTGTTCTTCTCAGTTTCCTAAGCAGAGTTGAACTAGATATGGCCCGTGTGTCTAGGAAGCACAGTTATTATGTTCTGAGCAAGCTCACTGTTCTGGCCCTATAGGAAACACAGTAGAGTAGAAGAATGCTCTTTTCTCTAAAGCAGAGCGTGTTTCATGTAATGCGAGCTAGCGTTTGTTTCCCAGTTATAAATAGTGTTGAATCACATGCAGTTTCTGGTCTTATGAGCAAGAGTTGTTTTCTGGTAAGGAAAGTCACTATATCGCTCCCATTGCCATACACAGTGCAAATAGCACTCCCGTCTGTTCCCAGCAAGTACAGTGTATTGGACTGAAGAGGAGCTACTATTCTTCTCAGTTTCCTAAGCAGAGTTGAACTAGATGTGGCCCGTGTGTCTAGGAAGCACAGTTCATTTGTTCTGAGCAACCTCACTGTTCTGGCCCTATAGGAAACACAGTAGAGTAGAAGAGTGCTATTTTCTCTAAAGCACAGTGTGTTTCTTGTAAGGTGAGCTCGCGTTTGTTTCCCAGTCCTAAATGGAGTTGAGTCACATGCAGTTTTTCGTCCTACGAGCAAGAGTTGTTTTCTGGTAAGAAGAGTCACTATTGTGCTCCAAATGCCATACACAGTGCAAGTAGCTCTCGCATCTGTTCCCAGAAAATACAGTGTATTGGACTGAAGAGGAGCTACTGTTCTTCTCAGTTTCCTAAGCAGAGTTGAACGAGATATGGCACATGTGTGTAGGAAGAACAGTTCTCTTGTTCTGAGCAAGCTCACTGTTCTGGCCCTATAAGAAACACAGTAGAGTAGAAGAGTGCTCTTTTCTCTAAAGCAGAGTGTGTTTCATGTAAGGCGAGCTAGCATTTGTTTCCCAGACCTAAATGGAGTTGAATCACATGCAGTTTCTGGTCCTACGAGCAAGAGTTGTTTTCTGGTAAGAAGAGTCCCTATTGCGCTCCCATTTTCATACACAGAGCAAATAGTCCTGGCGTCTTTCCTACCATGTACAGTGAATTGGCTGAAGAGGACCTACTGTTCTTGTCAGTTTCCTAAGAAGAGTTGAACTAGATATGGCCCGTGTGTGTAGGAAGCACAGTTCTTTTGTTCTGAGCAAGCTCACTGTTCCCACCCATAGGAAACACAGTAGAGTAGAAGAGTGCTCTTTTCTCAAAAGCAGAGTGTGTTTCATGTAAGGCAAGCTAGCATTTTTTCCCAGTCCTAAATGGAGTTGAATCACATGCAGTTTCTGGTCCTACGAGCAAGAGTTGTTTTCTGGTAAGAAAAGTCACTATTGCGCTTCCATTGCCATACACAGTGCAAACAGCACTCGCGTGTGTTCCCAGCTAGTACAGGGTATCGTACTGAAGAGGAGCTACTGTTTTTGTCAGTTTCCTCAGCGCTGTTCAACTAGATATGGCCCGTGTGTGTAGGAAGCACAGCTTTTTTTTTCTGAGCAAGATCACTGTTCTGGCCCTATAGGAAACACAGTAGAGTAGAAGAGTGCTCTTTTCTCTAAAGCACAGTGTGTTTCTTGTAAGGCAAGCTCGCGTTTGTTTCCCTGTCCTAAATGGAGTTGAGACACATGCAGTTTTTGGTCCTACGAGCAAGAGTTGTTTTCTGGTAAGGAAAGTCACTATTGTGTTCCCATTGCCATACACAGTGCAAAGAGCACTCGCGTCTGTTCCCAGCAGGTACAGTGTATCAGACTGAAGAGGAGCTACTGTTCTTGTCAGTTTCCTAAGCAGAGTTGAACTAGATATGGCCCGTGTGTGTAGGAAGCACAGTTCTTATGTTCTGAGCAAGCTCACTGTTCTGGCCCAATAGGAAACAAAGTAGAGTAGATGAGTGCTCTTTTATCTAAAGCAGAGTGTGTTTCTTGTAAGGCGAGCTAGCGTTTGTTTCCTAGACCTAAATGGAGTTGAATCACATGCAGTTTCTGGTCCTACGAACAAGAGTTGTTTTCTGGTAAGGAAAGTCACATTGTGCTCCCATTGTCATACACAGTTCAAATAGCACTCGCGTCTGTTCCCAGCAAGTACAGTGTATTGGAGTATAGAGGAGCTTCTGTTCTTGTCAGTTTCCTAAGCAGAGTTGAACTAGATATGGCCCGTGTGTAGGAAGCACAGCTTTTTTTTTCTGAGCAAGATCACTGTTCTGGCCCTATAGGAAACACTTTAGAGTATAAGAGGGCTCTTTTCTCAAAAGCAGAGTGTGTTTCTTGTAATGCAAGCTAGCGTTTGTTTCCCAGTCCTAAAAGGAGTTGAATCTCATGCAGTTTCTGGTCCTATGAGCAAGAGTTGTTTTCTGGTAAGAAGAGTCACTATTGTGCTCCCATTGCCATACACAGTGCAAATAGCACTCGCGTCTGTTCCCAGCAATTACAGTGTATCGGACTGAAGAGGAGCTACTGTTTTTGTCAGTTTCCTAAGCAGAGTTGAACTAGATATGGCCCGTGTGTGTAGGAAGCACAGTTCTTTTGTTCTCAGCAAGCTCACTGTTCAGACCTTATAGGAAACTCAGTAGAGTAGAAGAGTGCTCTTTTCTCAAAAGCAGAGTGTGTTTCATGTAAGGCGAGCTAGCATTTGTTTCCCAGTCTTAACTGGAGTTGATTCCCATGCAGTTTCTGGTCCTAGGAGCAAGAGTTGTTTTCTGGTAAGAAGAGTCACTATTGCGCTCCCATTGTCATACACAGGGCATTTAGCACTCGCGTCTCTTCCCAGCAAGTACAGTGTTTTGGACTGAAGAGGATCTACTATTCTTGTCAGTTTCCTAAGCAGAATTGAACTAGATATGACCGTGTGTTTAGGAAGCACAGTTCTTTTGTTCTGAGCAAGGTCACTGTTTTGGCCCTATGGGAAACACATTAGACTAGAAGAGTGCTCTTTTCTCAAAAGCAGAGTGTGTTTCTTGTAAGGCGAGCTCGCGTTTGTTTCCCAGTCCTTAATGGAGTTGAGTCACATGCTGTTTTTGCTCCTATGAGCAAGAGTTGTTTTCTGGTAAGAAGAGTCCCTATTGTGCTCCAATTGCCATACAGAGTGCAAATAGCACTCGCGTCTGTTCGCAGCAAGTACAGTGTATTGGACTGAATAGGAGCTACTGTTCTTGTCAGTTTCCTAAGCAGAGTTGAACGAGATATGGTCCGTGTGTGTAGGAAGCACAGTTCTTTTGTTCTGAGGAAGCTCACTCATCTGGCCCTATAGGAAACACAGTATAGTAGAAGAATGCTCTTTTGTCAAAAGCAAAGAGTTTTTCTTGTAAGGCGAGCTAGCGTTTCTTTCCCAGTCCTAAATGGAGTTAAGACACATGCAGTTTTTGGTCCTACGAGCAAGAGTTTTTTTCTTGTAAGAAGAGTCACTATTGCACTCTCATTGCCATACACACTGCAAATAGCACTTGCATCTGTTCCCAGCAAGTACAGTGTATTGGACTGAAGAGGAGCTACTGTTCTTGTCAGTTTTTTAAGAAGAGTTGAACTAGATATGGCTCGTGTGTGTAGGAAGCACAGTTCTTTTGCTCTGAGCAAGCTCACTGTTCGGACCCCATAGGAAACTCAGTAGAGTAGAAGAGTGCTCTTTTCTCAAAAGCAGAGTGTGTTTCATGTAAGGCGAGCTAGCATTTGTTTCCCAGTCCTAAATGGAGTTGAATCACATGCAGTTTCTGGTCCTACGAGCAAGAGTTGTTTTCTGGTAAGAAGAGTCACTATTGCGCTCCCATTGTCCTACATAGGGCAAATAGCACTCGCGTCTCTTCCTAGCAAGTACAGTGTATTGGACTGAAGAGGATCTACTATTCTTGTCAGTTTCCTAAGCAGAATTGAACTAGATATGGCCCGTGTGTGTAGGAAGCACAGTTCTTTAGTTCTGAGCAAGCTCACTGTTTTGGTCCTATAGGAAACACAGTTGAGTAGAAGAGTGCTCTTTTCTCAAAAGCAGAGTGTGTTTCTTGTAAGGCGAGCTCGCGTTTGTTTCCCAGTCCTAAATGGAGTTGCGTAACATGCAGTTTTTGGTCCTACGAGCAAGAGTTGCTTTCTGGTAAGAAGAGTCACTATTGCGCTCTAATTGCCATACACAGTGCAAATAGCACTCGCGTCTGTTCCCTGCAAGTACAGTGTATTGGGCTGAATAGGAGCTACTGTTCTTGTCAGTTTCCTAAGCAGAGTTGAACTAGATATGGTCCGTGTGTGTAGGAAGCACAGTTCTTTTGTTCTCAGCAAGCTCACTGTTCTGGCCCGATAGGAATCACTGTAGAGTAGAAGAGTGCTCTTTTCTCAAAAGCAGAGTGTGTTTCTTGTAAAACGAGCTATCGTTTGTTTCCCAGTCCTAAATGGAGTTGAATCACATGCAGTTTCTGGTCCTATGAGCAAGAGTTGTTTTCTTGTAAGGAAAGTCACTATTGTGCTCCCATTGACATACACAGTGCAAATAGCACTCGCGTCTGTTCCCAGCAAGTACAGTGTATTGGACTGAAGAGGAGCTACTGTTCTTGTCAGTTTCCTAAGCAGAGTTGAACTAGATATGGCCCGTGTGTGTAGAAAGCACAGTTATTTTGTTCTGAGCAAGCTCACTGTTCTGGCCCTATAGGAAACACAGTAGATTAGAAGAGTGCTCTTTTGTCAAAAGCAGAGTATGTTTCTTGTAAGGCGAGCTAGCCTTTGTTTCCCAGTCCTAAATGGAGTTGAATCTCATGCAGTTTCTGGTGCTACGAGCTAGATTTTTTTTATGGTAAGAATAGTCACTATTGCGCTGCCAATGCCATACACAGGACAAATAGCACTGGCGTCTGTTCCCAGCAAGTACAGTGTATTGGACTGAAGAGGATCTACTGTTCTTGTCAGGTTCCTAATCAGAATTGAACTAGATATGGCCGTGTGTGTTGGAAGCACAGTTCTTTTGTTCTGAGCAAGCTCACTGTTCTGGCCCTACAGGAAACACTTTAGAGTAGAAGAGGGCTCTTTTCTCAAAAGCAGAGTGTGTTTCTTGTAAGGCGAGCTAGTGTTTGTTTCCCAGTCCTAAATGGAGTTGAATCCCATGCAGTTTCTGGTCCTAGGAGCAAAAGTTGTTTCTGGTAAGAAGAGTCACTACTGCGCTGCCATTGCCATACACAGGACAAATAGCCCTGGCGTCTGTTCCCAGGAAGTAGAGTGTATTGGACTGAAGCGGATCTACTGTTCTTGTCAGGTTTATAAGCAGAATTGAACTAGATATGGCCGTGTGTGTAGGAAGCACAGTTTTTTTGTTCTGAGCAAGCTCACTGTTCGGACCCCATAGGAAACACAGTAGAGTAGAAGAGTGCTCTTTTCTCTAAAGCAGATTGTGTTTCTTGTAAGGCGAGCTAGCATTTGTTTCCCAGTCCTAAATGGAGTTGAATCACATACAGTTTCTGGTCCTACGAGCAAGAGTTGTTTTCTTGTAAGGAAAGGCACTATTGCGCTCCCATTGACATACACAGTGCAAATAGCAGGCGCGTCTGTTCCTAGCAAGTACAGTGTATTGGACTGAATAGGAGCTACTGCTCTTGTCAGTTTCCTAAGCAGAGTTGAACTAGTTATGGCCGTCTGTGTAGGAAGCACAGTTCTTTTGTTCTGAGCAAGATCACTGTTCAGGCCCTATAGGAAACACAGTAGAGTAGAAGAGTGCTCTTTTCTCAAAAGCAGATTGTGTTTCTTGTAAGGCGAGCTAGCATTTGTTTCCCAGTCCTATATGGAGTTGAATCCGATGCAGTTTCTGGTCCTACGAGCAAGAGTTTTTTTCTGGTAAGGGAAGTCACTGTTGCGCTCCCATTGCCATACACAGTGCAAATAGCACTCACGTCTGTTCCCAGCAAGTACAGTGTATCGGACTGAAGAGGAGCTACTGTTCTTGTCAGTTTCCTAAGCAGAGTTGAACGAGATATGTCCCGCGTGTTTAGGAAGCACAGTTCTTTTGTTCTGAGGAAGCTCACTGTTTGGATACCATAGGAAACACAGTAGAGTAGAAGAGTGCTCTTTTCTCAAAAGCAGAGTGTGTTTCTTGTAAGGCGAGCTAGCGTTTGTTTCCCAGTCCTAAATGGAGTTGAATCACATGCAGTTTCTGGTCCTACAAGCAAGAGTTGTTTTCTGGTAAGAAGAGTCACTATTGAGCTGCCATTTCCATACACAGGACAAATAGCACTGGCGTCTTTTCCCAGCAAGTACAGTGTATTGGATGGAAGAGGATCTACTAACCTTGTCAGGTTCCTAAGCAGACTTGAACTAGACATGGCCGTGTGTGTAGGAAGCACAGTTTTTTTGTTCTGAGCAAGCTCACTGTTCAGAACCCATAGGAAACACAGTAGAGGATAGAGTGCTCTTTCCTCAAAAGCAGAGTGTGTTTCTTGGAAGGCGAGCTAGCGATGGTTCCCAGTCATAAATGGAGTTGAGTCACATGCAGTTTTTTGTCCTACGAGCAAGAGTTGTTTTCTGGTAAGACGAGTCACTATTGTGCTCCAATAGCCATACACAGTGCAAATAGTACTCGCGTCTGTTCCCCGCAAGTACAGTGTATTGGACTGAAGAGGAGCTACTGTTCTTGTGCGTTTCCTAAGCAGAGTTGAACTAGATATGGCCCGTGTGTGTAGGAAGCACAGTTCTTTTGTTCTGAGCAAGCTCACTGTTCGGACCCCATAGGAAAGACAGTAGAGTAGAAGAGTGCTCTTTTCTCAAAAGCAGAGTGTGTTTCATGTAAGGTGAGCTAGCATTTGTTTCCCAGTCCTAAATTGAGTTGAATCACATGCAGTTTCTGGTCCTACGAGCAAGAGTTGTTTTCTGGTAAGGAAAGTCTCTATTGCGCTCCCATTGCCATAAACAGTGCAAATAGCACTCGTTTCTGATCCCAGGAAGTACAGCATATCGGACTGAAGAGGAGCTACTGTTCTTGTCAGTTTCCTAAGCAGAGTTGAACTAGATATGGCCCGTGTTTAGGAAGCACAGTTCTTTTGTTCTGAGCAAGCTCACTCTTCTGGTCCTATAGGAAACACAGTAGAGTAGAAGAGTGCTCTTTTCAATAAAGCAGAGTGTGTTTCTTGTAAGGCGAGCTAGCGTTTGTTTCCTAGTCCTAAATGGAGTTGAATCACATGCAGTTTCTGGTGCTACGAGCAAGAGTTTTTTTATGGTAAGAATAGTCACTATTGCGCTGCCATTTCCATACACAGGACAAATAGCACTGGCGTCTGTTCCCAGCAAGTACAGTGTATTGGAATGAAGAGGATCTATTGTTCTTGTCAGGTTCCTAATCAGAATTGAACTAGATATGGCCGTGTGTGTTGGAAGCACAGTTCTTTTGTTCTGAGCAAGCTCACTGTTCTGGCACTACAGGAAACACTTTAGAGTAGAAGAGGGCTCTTTTCTCAGAAGAAGAGTGTGTTTCTTGTAAGGCGAGCTAGAGTTTGTTTCCCAGTCCTAAATGGAGTTGAATCCCATGCAGTTTCTGGTCCTAGGAGTAAGAGTTGTTTCTGGTAAGAAGAATCACTATTGCGCTGCCATTGCCATACACAGGACAAATAGCACTGGCGTTTGTTCCCAGGAAGTAGAGTGTATTGGACTGAAGAGGATCTACTGTTCTTGTCAGGTTTATAAGCAGAATTGAACTAGATATGGCCGTGTGTGTAGGAAGCACAGTTTTTTTGTTCTGAGCAAGCTCACTGTTCGGACCCCATAGGAAACACAGTAGAGTAGAAGAGTGTTCTTTTCTCTAAAGCAGATTGTGTTTCTTGTAAGGCGAACTAGCATTTGTTTCCCAGTCCTAAATGGAGTTGAATCACATACAGTTTCTGGTCCTATGAGCAAGAGTTGTTTTCTGGTATTGGACTGAAGAGGATCTACTGTTCTTGTCAGGTTTATAAGCAGAATTGAACTAGATATGGCCGTGTGTGTAGGAAGCAAAGTTTTTTTGTTCTGAGCAAGCTCACTGTTCAGAACCCATAGGAAACACAGTAGAGGATAGAGTGCTCTTTCCTCAAAAGCAGAGTGTGTTTCTTGGAAGGCGACCTAGCGATGGTTCCCAGTCATAAATGGAGTTGAGTCACATGCAGTTTTTTGTCCTGCGAGCAAGAGTTGTTTTCTGGTAAGACGAGTCACTATTGTGCTCCAATAGCCATACACAGAACAAATAGCACTCGCCTCTGTTTCCCGCAAGTACAGTGTATTGGACTGAAGAGGAGCTACTGTTCTTGTGAGTTTCCTAAGCAGAGTTGAACTAGATATGGCCCTATAGGAAACACAGTAGAGTAGAAGAGTGCTCTTTTCTCAAAAGCAGAGTGTGTTTCTTGTAAGGCGAGCTAGCGTTTTTTTCCCAGTCCAATATGGAGTTGAATCACATGCAGTTTCTGGTCCTACAAACAAGAGTTGTTTTTGGTAAGAAGAGTCACTATTGTGCTGCCATTGCCATACACAGGACAAAAAGCACTGGCGTCTTTTCCCAGCAAGTACAGTGTATTGGACGGAAGAGGATCTACTGTTCTTGTCAGGTTCCTAATCAGATTTGAACTAGATATGGCCGTGAGTGTAGGAAGCACAGTTTTTTTGTTCTGAGCAAGCTCACTGTTCTAACCCCATAGGAAACACAGTAGAGTAGATGAGTGCTCTTTTCTCTAAAGCAGAGTGTGTTTCTTGTAAGGCGAGCTCGCGTTTGTTTCCCAGTCCTAAATGGAGTTGAGTCACAGGCAGTTTTTGGTCCTATGAGCAAGAGTTGTTTTCTGGTAAGAAGAGTCACTATTGTGCTCCAAATGCCATACACAGTGCAAATAGCACTCGCATCTGTTTCCATCAAGTACAGTGTATTGGACTGAATAGGAGCTACTGTTCTTGTCAGTTTCCTAAGCAGAGTTGAATTAGATATTTCCCGTGTAGGAAGCACAGTTCTTTAGTTCTGAGCAAGCTCACTGTTTGGACCACATAGGAAACACAGTAGAGTAGAAGAGTGCTCTTTTATCTAAAGCAGAGTGTGTTTCTTGTAAGGTGAGCTAGCGTTTGTGTCTCAGTCCTAAATGGAGTGGAATCACATGCAGTTTCTGGTCCTACGAGCAAGAGTTGTTTTATGGTAAGAATAGTCACTATTGCGCTGCCATTGCCATACACAGGACAAATAGCACTGGCATCTGTTCCCAGCAAGTACAATGTATTGGACTGAATAGGAGCTACTGTTCTTGTCAGTTTCCTAAGCAGAGTTGAACTGCGTATGATCCTTGTGTGTAGGAAGCACAGTTCTTTTGTTCTGAGCAAGCTCACAGTTTGGACTACATAGGAAACTCAGTAGAGTAGAAGAGTGCTCTTTTCTCAAAAGCAAAGTGTGTTTCATGTAAGACAAGCTAGCATTTGTTTCCCAGTGATAAATGGAGTTGAATCCCATGCAGTTTCTGGTCCGACGAGCAAGAGTTGTTTTCTGGTAAGAAGAGTCAATATTGCGCTGCCATTGCCCTACACTGGACAAATAGCACTGGCGTCTGTTCCCAGCAAGTAAAATGTATTGGACTGAAGAGGAGCTACTGTTCTTGTCAGTTTCCTAAGCAGAGCTGAACTAGATATGGTCCGTGTGTGTAGGAAGCACAGTTCTTTTGTTCTGAGCAAGCTCACTGTTTGGACCCCATAGGAAACACAGTAGAGTAGAAGAGTGCTCTTTTCTCTAAAGCAGAGTGTGTTTCTTGTAAGGCGAGCTAGCGTTTGTTTCCCAGTCCTAAATGGAGTGGAATCACATGCAGTTTCTGGTCCTACGAGCAAGAGTTGTTTTCTGGTAAGAAGAGTCACTGTTGCGCTCCAAATGCCATATACAGTGCAAATAGCACTCGCGTCTGTTCCCAGCAAGTACAGTGTATCGGACTGAATAGGAGCTACTGTTCTTGTCAGTTTCCTAAGCAGACTTGAAATAGATATGGTCCGTGTGTGTAGGAAGCACAGTTCTTTTGTTCTGAGCAAGCTCACTGTTTGGACACCATAGGAAACACAGTAGAGTAGAAGAGTGCTCTTTTCTCAAAAGCAGAGTGAGTTTCTTGTAAGGCGAGCTAGCGTTTGTTTCCCAGTCCTAAATGGAGTTGAGTCACACGCAGTTTTTGGTCCTACGAGCAAGAGTTGTTTTCTGGTAAGAAGAGTCACTATTGCGCTCCAAATGCAATACACAGTGCAAACAGCACTCGCGTCTGTTCCCAGCAAGTACAGTGTATTGGACTGAATAGGAGCTACTGTTCTTGTCAGTTTCCTAAGCAGAGTTGAACTAGATATGGCCCGTGTGTGTAGGAAGCACAGTTCTTTTGTTCTGAGCAAGCTCACTGTTCGGACCCCATAGGAAAGACAGTAGAGTAGAAGAGTGCTCTTTTCTCAAAAGCAGAGTGTGTTTCATGTAAGGTGAGCTAGCATTTGTTTCCCAGTCCTAAATTGAGTTGAATCACATGCAGTTTCTGGTCCTACGAGCAAGAGTTGTTTTCTGGTAAGGAAAGTCTCTATTGCGCTCCCATTGCCATAAACAGTGCAAATAGCACTCGTTTCTGATCCCAGGAAGTACAGCATATCGGACTGAAGAGGAGCTACTGTTCTTGTCAGTTTCCTAAGCAGAGTTGAACTAGATATGGCCCGTGTGTAGGAAGCACAGTTCTTTTGTTCTGAGCAAGCTCACTGTTCTGGCCCTATAGGAAACACAGTAGAGTAGAAGAGTGCTCTTTTCAATAAAGCAGAGTGTGTTTCTTGTAAGGCGAGCTAGCGTTTGTTTCCCAGTCCTAAATGGAGTTGAATCACATGCAGTTTCTGGTGCTACGAGCAAGAGTTTTTTTATGGTAAGAATAGTCACTATTGCGCTGCCATTTCCATACACAGGACAAATAGCACTGGCGTCTGTTCCCAGCAAGTACAGTGTATTGGAATGAAGAAGATCTATTGTTCTTGTCAGGTTCCTAATCAGAATTGAACTAGATATGGCCGTGTGTGTTGGAAGCACAGTTCTTTTGTTCTGAGCAAGCTCACTGTTCTGGCACTACAGAAAACACTTTAGAGTAGAAGAGGGCTCTTTTCTCAGAAGCAGAGTGTGTTTCTTGTAAGGCGAGCTAGAGTTTGTTTCCCAGTCCTAAATGGAGTTGAATCCCATGCAGTTTCTGGTCCTAGGAGTAAGAGTTGTTTCTGGTAAGAAGAATCACTATTGCGCTGCCATTGCCATACACAGGACAAATAGCACTGGCGTTTGTTCCCAGGAAGTAGAGTGTATTGGACTGAAGAGGATCTACTGTTCTTGTCAGGTTTGTAAGCAGAATTGAACTAGATATGGCCGTGTGTGTAGGAAGCACAGTTTTTTTGTTCTGAGCAAGCTCACTGTTCGGACCCCATAGGAAACACAGTAGAGTAGAAGAGTGTTCTTTTCTCTAAAGCAGATTGTGTTTCTTGTAAGGCGAGCTAGCATTTGTTTCCCAGTCCTAAATGGAGTTGAATCACATACAGTTTCTGGTCGTTTGAGCAAGAGTTGTTTTCTGGTATTGGACTGAAGAGGATCTACTGTTCTTGTCAGGTTTATAAGCAGAATTGAACTAGATATGGCCGTGTGTGTAGGAAGCAAAGTTTTTTTGTTCTGAGCAAGCTCACTGTTCAGAACCCATAGGAAACACAGTAGAGGATAGAGTGCTCTTTCCTCAAAAGCAGAGTGTGTTTCTTGAAAGGCGACCTAGCGATGGTTCCCAGTCATAAATGGAGTTGAGTCACATGCAGTTTTTTGTCTTGCGAGCAAGAGTTGTTTTCTGGTAAGACGAGTCACTATTGTGCTCCAATAGCCATACACAGAACAAATAGCACTCGCGTCTGTTTCCCGCAAGTACAGTGTATTGGACTGAAGAGGAGCTACTGTTCTTGTGAGTTTCCTAAGCAGAGTTGAACTAGATATGGCCCTATAGGAAACACAGTAGAGTAGAAGAGTGCTCTTTTCTCAAAAGCAGAGTGTGTTTCTTGTAAGGCGAGCTAGCGTTTTTTTCCCAGTCCAATATGGAGTTGAATCACATGCAGTTTCTGGTCCTACAAACAAGAGTAGTTTTTGGTAAGAAGAGTCACTATTGTGCTGCCATTGCCATACACAGGACAAAAAGCACTGGCGTCTTTTCCCAGCAAGTACAGTGTATTGGATGGAAGAGGATCTACTGTTCTTGTCAGGTTCCTAATCAGATTTGAACTAGATATGGCCGTGAGTGTAGGAAGCACAGTTTTTTTGTTCTGAGCAAGCTCACTGTTCTAACCCCATAGGAAACACAGTAGAGTAGAAGAGTGCTCTTTTCTCTAAAGCAGAGTGTGTTTCTTGTAAGGCGAGCTCGCGTTTGTTTCCCAGTCCTAAATGGAGTTGAGTCACAGGCAGTTTTTGGTCCTATGAGCAAGAGTTGTTTTCTGGTAAGAAGAGTCACTATTGTGCTCCAAATGCCATACACAGTGCAAATAGCACTCGCATCTGTTTCCATCAAGTACAGTGTATTGGACTGAATAGGAGCTACTGTTCTTGTCAGTTTCCTAAGCAGAGTTGAATTAGATATTTCCTGTGTAGGAAGCACAGTTCTTTAGTTCTGAGTAAGCTCACTGTTTGGACCACATAGGAAACACAGTAGAGTAGAAGAGTGCTCTTTTATCTAAAGCAGAGTGTGTTTCATGTAAGGCGAGCTAGCGTTTGTTTCCAAGTCCTATATGGAGTTGAATCACATGCAGTTTCTTGTCCTACGAGCAAGAGTTGTTTTCTAGTAAGAAGAGTCACTATTGCGCTGCCATTGCCATACACAGGACAAATAGCACTGGCGTCTCTTCCCAGCAAGTACAGTGTATTGGACTGAAGAGGATCTACTGTTCTTGTCAGGTTTCTAAGCAGACTTTAACTAGATTTGGCCGTGTGTGTAGGAAGCACAGTTCTTTTGTTCTGAGCAAGCTCACAGTTTGGACTCCATAGGAAACTCAGTAGAGTAGAAGAGTGCTCTTTTCTCAAAAGCAAAGTGTGTTTCATGTAAGACAAGCTAGCATTTGTTTCCCAGTGATAAATGGAGTTGAATCCCATGCAGTTTCTGGTCCGACGAGCAAGAGTTGTTTTCTGGTAAGAAGAGTCAATATTGCGCTGCCATTGCCCTACACTGGACAAATAGCACTGGCGTCTGTTCCCAGCAAGTAAAATGTATTGGACTGAAGAGGAGCTACTGTTCTTGTCAGTTTCCTAAGCAGAGCTGAACTAGATATGGTCCGTGTGTGTAGGAAGCACAGTTCTTTTGTTCTGAGCAAGCTCACTGTTTGGACCCCATAGGAAACACAGTAGAGTAGAAGAGTGCTCTTTTCTCTAAAGCAGAGTGTGTTTCTTGTAAGGCGAGCTAGCGTTGGTTTCCCAGTCCTAAATGGAGTGGAATCACATGCAGTTTCTGGTCCTACGAGCAAGAGTTGTTTTCTGGTAAGAAGAGTCACTGTTGCGCTCCAAATGCCATATACAGTGCAAATAGCACTCGCGTCTGTTCCCAGCAAGTACAGTGCATCGGACTGAATAGGAGCTACTGTTCTTGTCAGTTTCCTAAGCAGACTTTAACTAGATTTGGCCATGTGTGTAGGAAGCACAGTTCTTTTGTTCTGAGCAAGCTCACAGTATGGACTACATAGGAAACTCAGTAGAGTAGAAGAGTGCTCTTTTCTCAAAAGCAAAGTGTGTTTCATGTAAGACAAGCTAGCATTTGTTTCCCAGTGATAAATGGAGTTGAATCCCATGCAGTTTCTGGTCCGACGAGCAAGAGTTGTTTTCTGGTAAGAAGAGTCAATATTGCGCTGCCATTGCCCTACACTGGACAAATAGCACTGGCGTCTGTTCCCAGCAAGTAAAATGTATTGGACTGAAGAGGAGCTACTGTTCTTGTCAGTTTCCTAAGCAGAGCTGAACTAGATATGGTCCGTGTGTGTAGGAAGCACAGTTCTTTTGTTCTGAGCAAGCTCACTGTTTGGACCCCATAGGAAACACAGTAGAGTAGAAGAGTGCTCTTTTCTCTAAAGCAGAGTGTGTTTCTTGTAAGGCGAGCTAGTGTTTGTTTCCCAGTCCTAAATGGAGTGGAATCACATGCAGTTTCTGGTCCTACGAGCAAGAGTTGTTTTCTGGTAAGAAGAGTCACTGTTGCGCTCCAAATGCCATATACAGTGCAAATAGCACTCGCGTCTGTTCCCAGCAAGTACAGTGTATCGGACTGAATAGGAGCTACTGTTCTTGTCAGTTTCCTAAGCAGACTTGAAATAGATATGGTCCGTGTGTGTAGGAAGCACAGTTCTTTTGTTCTGAGCAAGCTCACTGTTTGGACCCCATAGGAAACACAGTAGAGTAGAAGAGTGCTCTTTTCTCAAAAGCAGAGTGAGTTTCTTGTAAGGCGAGCTAGCGTTTGTTTCCCAGTCCTAAATGGAGTTGAGTCACACGCAGTTTTTGGTCCTACGAGCAAGAGTTGTTTTCTGGTAAGAAGAGTCACTATTGCGCTCCAAATGCAATACACAGTGCAAACAGCACTCGCGTCTGTTCCCAGCAAGTACAGTGTATTGGACTGAATAGGAGCTACTGTTCTTGTCAGTTTCCTAAGCAGAGTTGAATTAGATATTTCCTGTGTAGGAAGCACAGTTCTTTAGTTCTGAGCAAGCTCACTGTTTGGACCACATAGGAAACACAGTAGAGTAGAAGAGTGCTCTTTTATCTAAAGCAGAGTGTGTTTCATGTAAGGCGAGCTAGCGTTTGTTTCCAAGTCCTATATGGAGTTGAATCACATGCAGTTTCTTGTCCTACGAGCAAGAGTTGTTTTCTAGTAAGAAGAGTCACTATTGCGCTGCCATTGCCATACACAGGACAAATAGCACTGGCGTCTCTTCCCAGCAAGTACAGTGTATTGGACTGAAGAGGATCTACTGTTCTTGTCAGGTTTCTAAGCAGACTTTAACTAGATTTGGCCGTGTGTGTAGGAAGCACAGTTCTTTTGTTCTGAGCAAGCTCACAGTTTGGACTCCATAGGAAACTCAGTAGAGTAGAAGAGTGCTCTTTTCTCAAAAGCAAAGTGTGTTTCATGTAAGACAAGCTAGCATTTGTTTCCCAGTGATAAATGGAGTTGAATCCCATGCAGTTTCTGGTCCGACGAGCAAGAGTTGTTTTCTGGTAAGAAGAGTCAATATTGCGCTGCCATTGCCCTACACTGGACAAATAGCACTGGCGTCTGTTCCCAGCAAGTAAAATGTATTGGACTGAAGAGGAGCTACTGTTCTTGTCAGTTTCCTAAGCAGAGCTGAACTAGATATGGTCCGTGTGTGTAGGAAGCACAGTTCTTTTGTTCTGAGCAAGCTCACTGTTTGGACCCCATAGGAAACACAGTAGAGTAGAAGAGTGCTCTTTTCTCTAAAGCAGAGTGTGTTTCTTGTAAGGCGAGCTAGCGTTGGTTTCCCAGTCCTAAATGGAGTGGAATCACATGCAGTTTCTGGTCCTACGAGCAAGAGTTGTTTTCTGGTAAGAAGAGTCACTGTTGCGCTCCAAATGCCATATACAGTGCAAATAGCACTCCCGTCTGTTCCCAGCAAGTACAGTGCATCGGACTGAATAGGAGCTACTGTTCTTGTCAGTTTCCTAAGCAGACTTTAACTAGATTTGGCCGTGTGTGTAGGAAGCACAGTTCTTTTGTTCTGAGCAAGCTCACAGTTTGGACTCCATAGGAAACTCAGTAGAGTAGAAGAGTGCTCTTTTCTCAAAAGCAAAGTGTGTTTCATGTAAGACAAGCTAGCATTTGTTTCCCAGTGATAAATGGAGTTGAATCCCATGCAGTTTCTGGTCCGACGAGCAAGAGTTGTTTTCTGGTAAGAAGAGTCAATATTGCGCTGCCATTGCCCTACACTGGAAAAATAGCACTGGCGTCTGTTCCCAGCAAGTAAAATGTATTGGACTGAAGAGGAGCTACTGTTCTTGTCAGTTTCCTAAGCAGAGCTGAACTAGATATGGTCCGTGTGTGTAGGAAGCACAGTTCTTTTGTTCTGAGCAAGCTCACTGTTTGGACCCCATAGGAAACACAGTAGAGTAGAAGAGTGCTCTTTTCTCTAAAGCAGAGTGTGTTTCTTGTAAGGCGAGCTAGCGTTTGTTTCCCAGTCCTAAATGGAGTGGAATCACATGCAGTTTCTGGTCCTACGAGCAAGAGTTGTTTTCTGGTAAGAAGAGTCACTGTTGCGCTCCAAATGCCATATACAGTGCAAATAGCACTCGCGTCTGTTCCCAGCAAGTACAGTGTATCGGACTGAATAGGAGCTACTGTTCTTGTCAGTTTCCTAAGCAGACTTGAAATAGATATGGTCCGTGTGTGTAGGAAGCACAGTTCTTTTGTTCTGAGCAAGCTCACTGTTTGGACCCCATAGGAAACACAGTAGAGTAGAAGAGTGCTCTTTTCTCAAAAGCAGAGTGAGTTTCTTGTAAGGCGAGCTAGCGTTTGTTTCCCAGTCCTAAATGGAGTTGAGTCACACGCAGTTTTTGGTCCTACGAGCAAGAGTTGTTTTCTGGTAAGAAGAGTCACTATTGCGCTCCAAATGCAATACACAGTGCAAACAGCACTCGCGTCTGTTCCCAGCAAGTACAGTGTATTGGACTGAATAGGAGCTACTGTTCTTGTCAGTTTCCTAAGCAGAGTTGAACTAGATATGGCCCGTGTGTAGGAAGCACAGTTCTTTTGTTCTGAGCAAGCTCACTGTTTTGGCCCTATAGGAAACACAGTAGAGTAGAAGAGTGCTCTTTTCTCAAAAGCAGAGTGTGTTTCTTGTAAGGCGAGCTAGCGTTTGTTTCCCAGTCCTAAATGGAGTTGAATCACATGCAGTTTCTGGTCCTACGAGCAAGAGTTGTTTTCTGGTAAGAAGAGTCACTATTTCGCTGCCATTGCCATACACAGGACAAATAGCACTGTTGTCTGTCCCCAGCAGTACAGTGTATTGGACTGAAGAGGATCTACTTTTCTTCTCAGGTTCCTAAGCAGAATTGAACTAGGTGTGGCGGTGTGTGTAGGAATCACGTTTTTTTTTGTTCTGAGCAATCTCACTGTTCGGACCTCATAGGAAACACAGTAGAGTAGCATAGTGCTCTTTTCTCAAAAGCAGAGTGTGTTTCTTGTAAGGCGAGCTAGCGTTTGTTTCCCAGTCCTAAATGGAGTTCAATCACAGGCAGTTTCCGGAACTATGAGCAAGAGTTGTTTTCTGGTAAGGAAAGTTACTATTGTGCTCCCATTGCCATACACAGTGCAAATAGCACTCGCGTCTGTTCCCAGCAAGTGCAGTGTATTGGACTGAATCGGAGCTACTGTTCTTGTCAGTTTCCTAAGGAGAGTTGAACTAGATATGGTCGGTGTGTGTAGGAATCACAGTTCTTTTGTTCTGAGCAAGCTCACTGTTTGGACCCCATAGGAAACACAGTAAAGTAGAAGAGTGCTCTTTTCTCACAAGCAGAGTGTGTTTCTTGTAAGGGGAGCTAGCGTTTTTTTCCCAGTCCAATATGGAGTTGAATCACATGCAGTTTCTGGTCCTACAAACAAGAGTTGTTTTCTGGTAAGAAGAGTCACTATTGTGCTGCCATTGCCATACACAGGACAAATAGCACTGGCGTCTTTTTCCAGCAAGTACAGTGTATTGGACGGAAGAGGATCTACTGTTCTTGTCAGGTTCCTAAGCAGATTTGAACTAGATATGGCCGTGTGCGTAGAAAGCACAGTTTTTTTGTTCTCAGCAAGCTCACTGTTCTAACCCCATAGGAAACACAGTAGAGTAGAAGAGTGCTCTTTTCTCTAAAGCAGAGTGTGTTTCTTGTAAGGCGAGCTTGTGTTTGTTTCCCAGTCCTAAATGGAGTTGAGTAACAGGCAGTTTTTGGTCCTACGAGCAAGAGTTGTTTTATGGTAAGAAGAGTCACTATTGTGCTCCAAATGCCATACACAGTGCAAATAGCACTCGCATCTGTTTCCATCAAGTACAGTGTATTGGACTGAATAGGAGCTACTGTTCTTGTCAGTTTCCTAAGCAGAGTTGAACTAGATATGGCCCGTGTGTAGGAAGCACAGTTCTTTTGTTCTGAGCAAGCTCACTGTTCTGGCCCTATAGGAAACACAGTAGAGTAGAAGAGTGCTCTTTTCTCAAAAGCAGAGTGTGTTTCTTGTAAGGCGAGCTAGCGTTTGTTTCCCAGTCCTAAATGGAGTTGAATCACATGCAGTTTCTGGTCCTACGAGCAAGAGTTGTTTTCTGGTAAGAAGAGTCACTATTGCGCTGCCATTGCCATACACAGGACAAATAGCACTGGCGTCTGTTCCCAGCAAGGACAGTGTATTGGACTGAAGAGGATCTACTGTTCTTGTCAGTTTCCTAAGCAGAATTGAACTAGATATGGCCGTGTGTAGGAAGCACAGTTCTTTTGTTCTGAGCAAGCTCTCTGTTCGGACCCCATAGGAAACACAGTAGAGTAGAATTGTGCTCTTTTCTCAAAAGCAGAGTGTGTTTCTTGTAAGGCGAGCTATCGTTTGTTTCCCAGTCCTAAATGGAGTTGAATCCCATGCAGTTTCTGTTCCTACGAGCAAGAGTTGTTTTCTGTTAAGGAAAGTAACTATTGAGCTCCCATTGCCATACACAGTGCAAATAGCACTCGCGTCTGTTCCCTGCAAATACAGTGTATCGGACTGAAGAGGAGCTACTGTTCTTGTCAGTTTCCTAAGCAGAGTTGAACTAGATATGGTCGGTGTGTGTAGGAAGCACAGTTCTTTTGTTCTGAGCAAGCTCACTGTTCGGACCCCATAGGAAACACAGTAGAGTAGAATTGTGCTCTTTTGTCAGAAGCAGAGTGTGTTTCTTGTAAGGCGAGCTAGCGTTTGTTTCCCAGTCCTAAATGGAGTTGAATCCCATGCAGTTTCTGTTCCTACGAGCAAGAGTTGTTTTCTGGTAAGGAAAGTAACTATTGAGCTCCCATTGCCATACACAGTGCAAATAGCACTCGCGTCTGTTCCCAGCAAATACAGTGTATCGGACTGAAGTTGAGCTACTGTTCTTGTCAGTTTCCTAAGCAGAGTTGAACTAGATTTGGTCGGTGTGTGTAGGAAGCACAGTTCTTTTGTTCTGAGCAAGCTCACTGTTCTGGCCCTATAGGAAACACAGTAAAGTAGAAGAGTGCTCTTTTCTCTAAAGCAGAGTGTGTTTCTTGTAAGGAGAGCTAGCGTTTGTTTCCCAGTCCTAAACGGAGTTGAATTATATGCAGTTTCTGGTCCTACGAGCAAGAGTTGTTTTCTGGTAAGAAGAGTCACTATTGCGCTGCCATTGCCATACACAGTGCAAATAGCACTCGCGTCTGTTCCCAGGAAGTACAGTGTATTGGACTGAATAGGAGCTACTGTTCTTGTCAGTTTCCGAAGCAGGGTTGAACTAGATATGGCCCATGTGTAGGAAGCACAGTTCTTTTGTTCTGAGCAAGCTCACTGTTCTGGCCCTATAGGAAACACAGTAGAGGAGAAGAGTGCTCTTTTCTCTAAAGCAGATTGTGTTTCTTGGAAGGCAGCTAGCGTTTGTTTCCCAGTCCTAAATGGAGTTGAATCACATGCAGTTTCTGGTCCTACGAGCAAGAGTTGTTTTATGGTAAGAAGAGTCACTATTGCGCTGCCATTGCCATACAGAGGACAAATAGCACTGGCGTCTATTCCCAGCAAGTATAGTGTATTGGACTGAAGAGGATCTACTGTTCTTGTCAGGTTCCTAAGCAGAATTGAACTAGATATGGCCGTGTGTGTAGGAAGCACAGTTCTTTTGTTCTGAGCAAGCTCTCTGTTCGGACCCCATAGGAAACACAGTAGAGTAGAAGAGTGCTCTTTTCTCAAAAGCAGAGTGTGTTTCTTGTAAGGCGAGCTAGCGTTTGTTTCCCAGTCCTAAATGGAGTTGAATCCCATGCAGTTTCTGTTCCTATGAGCAAGAGTTTTTTTCTGGTAAGGAAAGTAACTATTGAGCTCCCATTGCCATACACAGTGCAAATAGCACTCGCGTCTGTTCCCAGCAAATACAGTGTATCGGACTGAAGAGGAGCTACTGTTCTTGTCAGTTTCCTAAGCAGAGTTGAACTAGATATGGTCGGTGTGTGTAGGAAGCACAGTTCTTTTGTTCTGAGCAAGCTCACTGTTCGGACCCCATAGGAAACACAGTAGAGTAGAATTGTGCTCTTTTGTCAGAAGCAGAGTGTGTTTCTTGTAAGGCGAGCTAGCGTTTGTTTCCCAGTCCTAAATGGAGTTGAATCCCATTCAGTTTCTGTTCCTACGAGCAAGAGTTGTTTTCTGGTAAGGAAAGTAACTATTGAGCTCTGATTGCCATACACAGTGCAAATAGCACTCGCGTCTGTTCCCAGCAAATACAGTGTATCGGACTGAAGTGGAGCTACTGTTCTTGTCAGTTTCCTAAGCAGAGTTGAACTAGATATGGTCGGTGTGTGTAGGAAGCACAGTTCTTTTATTCTGAGCAAGCTCACTGTTCTGGCCTTATAGGAAACACTGTAGAGTAGAAGAGTGCTCTTTTCTCTAAAGCAGAGTGTGTTTCTTGTAAGGAGAGCTAGCGTTTGTTTCCCAGTCCTAAATGGAGTTGAATCACATGCAGTTTCTGGTCCTACGAGCAAGAGTTGTTTTATGGTAAGAAGAGTCACTATTGCGCTGCCAATGCCATACACAGGACAAATAGCACTGTTGTCTGTTCCCAGTAGTACAGTGTATTGGACTGAAGAGGATCTACTGTTCTTGTCAGGTTCCTAAGCAGAATTGAACTAGGTGTGGCGGTGTGTGTAGGAAGCACGTTTTTTTTGTTCTGAGCAAGCTCAGTGTTCGGACCTCATAGGAAACACAGTAGAGTAGAAGAGTGCTCTATTCTCAAAAGAAGAGTGTGTTTCTTGTAAGGCGAGCTAGAGTTTGTTTCCTAGTCCTAAATGGAGTTGAATCACATGCAGTTTCTGGTCCTACGAGCAAGAGTTGTTTTCTGGTAAGAAGAGTCAATATTGCGCTGCCATTGCCCTACACTGGACAAATAGCACTGGCGTCTGTTCCCAGCAAGTAAAATGTATTGGACTGAAGAGGAGCTACTGTTCTTGTCAGTTTCCTAAGCAGAGCTGAACTAGATATGGTCCGTGTGTGTAGGAAGCACAGTTCTTTTGTTCTGAGCAAGCTCACTGTTTGGACCCCATAGGAAACACAGTAGAGTAGAAGAGTGCTCTTTTCTCTAAAGCAGAGTGTGTTTCTTGTAAGGCGAGCTAGCGTTTGTTTCCCAGTCCTAAATGGAGTGGAATCACATGCAGTTTCTGGTCCTACGAGCAAGAGTTGTTTTCTGGTAAGAAGAGTCACTGTTGCGCTCCAAATGCCATATACAGTGCAAATAGCACTCGCGTCTGTTCCCAGCAAGTACAGTGTATCGGACTGAATAGGAGCTACTGTTCTTGTCAGTTTCCTAAGCAGACTTGAAATAGATATGGTCCGTGTGTGTAGGAAGCACAGTTCTTTTGTTCTGAGCAAGCTCACTGTTTGGACCCCATAGGAAACACAGTAGAGTAGAAGAGTGCTCTTTTCTCAAAAGCAGAGTGAGTTTCTTGTAAGGCGAGCTAGCGTTTGTTTCCCAGTCCTAAATGGAGTTGAGTCACACGCAGTTTTTGGTCCTACGAGCAAGAGTTGTTTTCTGGTAAGAAGAGTCACTATTGCGCTCCAAATGCAATACACAGTGCAAACAGCACTCGCGTCTGTTCCCAGCAAGTACAGTGTATTGGACTGAATAGGAGCTACTGTTCTTGTCAGTTTCCTAAGCAGAGTTGAACTAGATATGGCCCGTGTGTAGGAAGCACAGTTCTTTTGTTCTGATCAAGCTCACTGTTTTGGCCCTATAGGAAACACAGTAGAGTAGAAGAGTGCTCTTTTCTCAAAAGCAGAGTGTGTTTCTTGTAAGGCGAGCTAGCGTTTGTTTCCCAGTCCTAAATGGAGTTGAATCACATGCAGTTTCTGGTCCTACGAGCAAGAGTTGTTTTCTGGTAAGAAGAGTCACTATTGCGCTGCCATTGCCATACACAGGACAAATAGCACTGTTGTCTGTCCCCAGCAGTACAGTGTATTGGACTGAAGAGGATCTACTTTTCTTCTCAGGTTCCTAAGCAGAATTGAACTAGGTGTGGCGGTGTGTGTAGGAATCACGTTTTTTTTTGTTCTGAGCAATCTCACTGTTCGGACCTCATAGGAAACACAGTAGAGTAGCATAGTGCTCTTTTCTCAAAAGCAGAGTGTGTTTCTTGTAAGGCGAGCTAGCGTTTGTTTCCCAGTCCTAAATGGAGTTCAATCACAGGCAGTTTCCGGAACTATGAGCAAGAGTTGTTTTCTGGTAAGGAAAGTTACTATTGTGCTCCCATTGCCATACACAGTGCAAATAGCACTCGCGTCTGTTCCCAGCAAGTGCAGTGTATTGGACTGAATCGGAGCTACTGTTCTTGTCAGTTTCCTAAGGAGAGTTGAACTAGATATGGTCGGTGTGTGTAGGAATCACAGTTCTTTTGTTCTGAGCAAGCTCACTGTTTGGACCCCATAGGAAACACAGTAAAGTAGAAGAGTGCTCTTTTCTCACAAGCAGAGTGTGTTTCTTGTAAGGGGAGCTAGCGTTTTTTTCCCAGTCCAATATGGAGTTGAATCACATGCAGTTTCTGGTCCTACAAACAAGAGTTGTTTTCTGGTAAGAAGAGTCACTATTGTGCTGCCATTGCCATACACAGGACAAATAGCACTGGCGTCTTTTTCCAGCAAGTACAGTGTATTGGACGGAAGAGGATCTACTGTTCTTGTCAGGTTCCTAAGCAGATTTGAACTAGATATGGCCGTGTGCGTAGAAAGCACAGTTTTTTTGTTCTCAGCAAGCTCACTGTTCTAACCCCATAGGAAACACAGTAGAGTAGAAGAGTGCTCTTTTCTCTAAAGCAGAGTGTGTTTCTTGTAAGGCGAGCTTGTGTTTGTTTCCCAGTCCTAAATGGAGTTGAGTAACAGGCGGTTTTTGGTCCTACGAGCAAGAGTTGTTTTATGGTAAGAAGAGTCACTATTGTGCTCCAAATGCCATACACAGTGCAAATAGCACTCGCATCTGTTTCCATCAAGTACAGTGTATTGGACTGAATAGGAGCTACTGTTCTTGTCAGTTTCCTAAGCAGAGTTGAACTAGATATGGCCCGTGTGTAGGAAGCACAGTTCTTTTGTTCTGAGCAAGCTCACTGTTCTGGCCCTATAGGAAACACAGTAGAGTAGAAGAGTGCTCTTTTCTCAAAAGCAGAGTGTGTTTCTTGTAAGGCGAGCTAGCGTTTGTTTCCCAGTCCTAAATGGAGTTGAATCACATGCAGTTTCTGGTCCTACGAGCAAGAGTTGTTTTCTGGTAAGAAGAGTCACTATTGCGCTGCCATTGCCATACACAGGACAAATAGCACTGGCGTCTGTTCCCAGCAAGGACAGTGTATTGGACTGAAGAGGATCTACTGTTCTTGTCAGTTTCCTAAGCAGAATTGAACTAGATATGGCCGTGTGTAGGAAGCACAGTTCTTTTGTTCTGAGCAAGCTCTCTGTTCGGACCCCATAGGAAACACAGTAGAGTAGAATTGTGCTCTTTTCTCAAAAGCAGAGTGTGTTTCTTGTAAGGCGAGCTATCGTTTGTTTCCCAGTCATAAATGGAGTTGAATCCCATGCAGTTTCTGTTCCTACGAGCAAGAGTTGTTTTCTGTTAAGGAAAGTAACTATTGAGCTCCCATTGCCATACACAGTGCAAATAGCACTCGCGTCTGTTCCCTGCAAATACAGTGTATCGGACTGAAGAGGAGCTACTGTTCTTGTCAGTTTCCTAAGCAGAGTTGAACTAGATATGGTCGGTGTGTGTAGGAAGCACAGTTCTTTTGTTCTGAGCAAGCTCATTGTTCGGACCCCATAGGAAACACAGTAGAGTAGAATTGTGCTCTTTTCTCAAAAGCAGACTGTGTTTCTTGTAAGGCGAGCTAGCGTTTGTTTCCCAGTCCTAAATGGAGATGAATCCCATGCAGTTTCTGTTCCTACGATCAAGAGTTGTTTTCTGGTAAGGAAAGTAACTATTGAGCTCCCATTGCCATACACAGTGCAAATAGCACTCACGTCTGTTCCCAGCAAATACAGTGTATCGGACTGAAGTGGAGCTACTGTTCTTGTCAGTTTCCTAAGCAGAGTTGAACTAGATATGGTCGGTGTGTGTAGGAAGCACAGTTCTTTTGTTCTGAGCAAGCTCACTGTTCTGGCCCTATAGGAAACACAGTAGAGTAGAAGAGTGCTCTTTTCTCTAAAGCAGAGTGTGTTTCTTGTAAGGAGAGCTAGCGTTTGTTTCCCAGTCCTAAACGGAGTTGAATCATATGCAGTTTCTGGTCCTACGAGCAAGAGTTGTTTTATGGTAAGAAGAGTCACTATTGCGCTGCCATTGCCATACACAGGACAAATAGCACTGTTGTCTGTTCCCAGGAGTACAGTGTATTGGACTGAAGCGGATCTACTGTTCTTGTCAGGTTCTTAAGCAAAATTGAAATAGGTGTGGCGGTGTGTGTAGGAAGCACGTTATTTTTTGTTCTGAGCAAGCTCACTGTTCGGACCTTATAGGAAACACAGTAGAGTAGAAGAGTGCTCTTTTCTCAAAAGCAGAGTGTGTTTCTTGTAAGGCGAGCTAGAGTTTGTTTCCTAGTCCTAAATGGAGTTCAATCACAGGCAGTTTCTGGTCCTATGAGCAAGAGTTGTTTTCTGGTAAGGAAAGTTACTATTGTGCTCCCATTGCCATACACAGTGTAAATAGCACTCGCGTCTGTTCCCAGGAAGTACAGTGTATTGGACTGAATAGGAGCTACTGTTCTTGTCAGTTTCCTAAGCAGAGTTGAACTAGATATGGTCGGTGTTTGTAGGAAGCACAGTTCTTTTGTTCTGAGCAAGCTCACTGTTTGGACCCCATAGGAAACTCAGAAGAGTAGAAGAGTGCTCTTTTCTCAAAAGCAGAGTGTGTTTCTTGTAAGGCGAGCTAGCGTTTGTTTCCCAGTCCTAAATGGAGTTGAATCCCATGCAGTTTCTGGTCCTACGAGCAAGAGTTGTTTTCTGGTAAGAAGAGTCAATATTGCGCTGCCATTGCCCTACACAGGACAAATAGCACTGGCGTCTGTTCCCAGCAAGTACAGTGTATTGGACTGAAGAGGAGCTACTGTTCTTGTCAGTTTCCTAAGCAGAGCTGAACTAGATATGGTCTGTGTGTGTAGGAAGCACAGTTCTTTTGTTCTGAGCAAGCTCACTTTTTGGACCCCATAGGAAACACAGTGGAGTAGAAGAGTGCTCTTTTCTCAAAAGCAGAGTGTGTTTCTTGTAAGGCGAGCTAGCGTTTGTTTCCCAGTCCTAAATGGAGTTGAATCACATGCAGTTACTGGTTCTACGAGCAAGAGTTGTTTTATGGTAAGAAGAGTCACTATTGCGCTGCCATTGCCATACACAGGAAAATAGCACTGTTGTCTGTTTCCAGCAGTACAGTGTATTGGACTGAAGGGGATCTACTGTTCTTGTCAGGTTACTAAGCAGAATTGAACTAGGTGTGGCGGTGTGTGTAGGAATCACGTTTTTTTTTGTTCTGAGCAAGCTCACTGTTCGGACCTCATAGGAAACACAGTAGAGTAGAATAGTGCTCTTTTCTCAAAAGCAGAGTGTGTTTCTTGTAAGGCGAGCTAGCGTTTGTTTCCCAGTCTAAATTGGAGTTGAATCACATGCAGTTTCTGGTCCTACGAGCAAGAGTTGTTTTATGGTAAGAAGAGTCACTATTGTGCTGCCATTGCCATACACAGGACAAATAGCACTGTTGTCTGTTCCCAGCAGTACAGTGTATTGGACTGAAGAGGATCTACTTTTCTTCTCAGGTTCCTTAGCAGAATTGAACTAGGTGTGGCAGTGTGTGTAGGAAACACGTTTTTTTTTTTTGTTTTGAGCAAGCTCACTGTTCGGACCTCATAGGAAACACAGTAGAGTAGCATAGTGCTCTTTTCTCAAAAGCAGAGTGTGTTTCTTGTAAGGCGAGCTAGCATTTGTTTCCCAGTCCTAAATGGAGTTCAATCACAGGCAGTTTCCGGTCCTATGAGCAAGAATTGTTTTCTGGTAAAGAAAGTTACTGTTGTGATCCCATTGCCATACACAGTGCAAATAGCACTCGCGTCTGTTCCCAGCAAGTGCAGTGTATTGGACTGAATAGGAGCTACTGTTCTTGTCAGTTTCCTAAGGAGAGTTGAACTAGATATGGTCGGTGTGTGTAGGAATCACAGTTCTTTTGTTCTGAGCAAGCTCACTGTTTGGACCCCATAGGAAACACAGTAGAGTAGAAGAGTGCTCTTTTCTCAAAATCAGAGTGTGTTTCTTGTAAGGCGAGCTAGCGTATTTTTCCCAGTCCAATATGGAGTTGAATCACATGCAGTTTCTGGTCCTACAAACAAGAGTTGTTTTCTGGTAAGAAGAGGCACTATTGTGCTGCCATTGCCATACACAGGACAAATAGCACTGGCGTCTTTTCCCAGCAAGTACAGTGTATTGGACGGAAGAGGATCTACTGTTCTTGTCAGGTTCCTAAGCAGATTTGAACTAGATATGGCCGTGTGTGTAGGAAGCACAGTTTTTTTGTTCTGAGCAAGCTCACTGTTCTAACCCCATAGGAAACACAGTAGAGTAGAAGAGTGCTCTTTTCTCTAAAGCAGAGTGTGTTTCTTGTAAGGCGAGCTCCCGTTTGTTTCCCAGTCCTAAATGGAGTTGAGTCACAGGCAGTTTTTGGTCCTACGAGCAAGAGTTGTTTTCTGTTAAGAAGAGTCACTATTGTGCTGCCATTGCCATACACAGGACTAATAGCACTGTTGTCTGTTCCCAGCATTACAGTGTATTGGACTGAAGAGGATCTACTGTTCTTGTCAGGTTCCTAAGCAGAATTGAACTAGATATGGCCGTGTGTGTAGGAAGCACAGTTCTTTTGTTCTGAGCAAGTTCACTGTTCGGACCTCTTAGGAAACACAATAGTGTAGAAGAGTGCTTTTTTCTCTAAATCAGAGTGTGTTTCTTGTAAGGCGAGTTAGTGTTTGTTTCCCAGTCCTAAGTGGAGTTGAATCACATGCAGTTTCTGGTCCTATGAGCAAGAGTTGTTTTCTGGTAAGAAGAGTCACTATTGTGCTCCCATTGCCATACACAGGACAAATAGCACTGTTGTCTGTTCCCAGCAGTACAGTGTATTGGACTGAAGAGGATCTACTGTTCTTGTCAGGTTACTAAGCAGAATTGAACTACGTGTGGCAGTGTGTGTAGGAATCACGTTTTTTTTTTTGTTCTGAGCAAGCTCACTGTTCGGACCTCATAGGAAACACAGTAGAGTAGAATAGTGCTCTTTTCTCAAAAGCTACTGTGTTTCTTGTAAGGCGAGCTAGCGTTTGTTTCCCAGTCCTAAATGGAGTTGAATCACATGCAGTTTCTGGTCCTATGAGCAAGAGTTGTTTTCTGGTAAGGAAAGTTACTATTGTGCTCCCATTGCCATACACAGTGCAAATAGCACTCGCGTCTGTTCCCAGCAAGTACAGTGTATTGGACTGAATAGGAGCTACTGTTCTTGTCAGTTTCCTAAGCAGTGTTGAACTAGATATGGTCGGTGTGTGTAGGAATCACAGTTCTTTTGTTCTGAGCAAGCTCACTGTTTGGACCCCATAGGAAACACAGTAGAGTAGAAGAGTGCTCTTTTCTCTAAAGCAGAGTGTGTTTCTTGTAAGGCGAGCTAGCGTTTGTTTCCCAGTCCTAAATGAAAGTGGAATCACATGCAGTTTCTGGTCCTACGAGCAAGAGTTGTTTTCTGGTAAGAAGAGTCACTATTGCGCTGCCATTGCCATACACAGGACAAATAGCACTGTTGTCTGTTCCCAGGAGTACAGTGTATTGGACTGAAGCGGATCTACTGTTCTTATCAGGTTCTTAAGCAAAATTGAAATAGGTGTGGCGGTGTGTGTAGGAAGCACGTTTTTTTTTGTTCTGAGCAAGCTCACTGTTCGGACCTTATAGGAAACACAGTAGAGTAGAAGAGTGCTCTTTTCTCAAAAGCAGAGTGTGTTTCTTGTAAGGCGAGCTAGAGTTTGTTTACTAGTCCTAAATGGAGTTCAATCACAGGCAGTTTCCGGTCCTATGAGCAAGAGTTGTTTTCTGGTAAGGAAAGTTACTATTGTGCTCCCATTGCCATACACAGTGCAAATAGCACTCGCGTCTGTTCCCAGGAAGTACAGTGTATTGGACTGAATAGGAGCTACTGTTCTTGTCAGTTTCCTAAGCAGAGTTGAACTAGATATGGTCGGTGTTTGTAGGAAGCACAGTTCTTTTGTTCTGAGCAAGCTCACTGTTTGGACCCCATAGGAAACTCAGTAGAGTAGAAGAGTGCTCTTTTCTCAAAAGCAGAGTGTGTTTCTTGTAAGGCGAGCTAGCGTTTGTTTCCCAGTCCTAAATGGAGTTGAATCCCATGCAGTTTCTGGTCCTACGAGCAAGAGTTGTTTTCTGGTAAGAAGAGTCAATATTGCGCTGCCATTGCCCTACACAGGACAAATAGCACTGGCGTCTGTTCCCAGCAAGTACAGTGTATTGGACTGAAGAGGAGCTACTGTTCTTGTCAGTTTCCTAAGCAGAGCTGAACTAGATATGGTCTGTGTGTGTAGGAAGCACAGTTCTTTTGTTCTGAGCAAGCTCACTTTTTGGACCCCATAGGAAACACAGTAGAGTAGAAGAGTGCTCTTTTCTCAAAAGCAGAGTGTGTTTCTTGTAAGGCGAGCTAGCGTTTGTTTCCCAGTCCTAAATGGAGTTGAATCACATGCAGTTACTGGTTCTACGAGCAAGAGTTGTTTTATGGTAAGAAGAGTCACTATTGCGCTGCCATTGCCATACACAGGAAAATAGCACTGTTGTCTGTTTCCAGCAGTACAGTGTATTGGACTGAAGGGGATCTACTGTTCTTGTCAGGTTACTAAGCAGAATTGAACTAGGTGTGGCGGTGTGTGTAGGAATCACGTTTTTTTTTGTTCTGAGCAAGCTCACTGTTCGGACCTCATAGGAAACACAGTAGAGTAGAATAGTGCTCTTTTCTCAAAAGCAGAGTGTGTTTCTTGTAAGGCGAGCTAGCGTTTGTTTCCCAGTCCAAATTGGAGTTGAATCACATGCAGTTTCTGGTCCTACGAGCAAGAGTTGTTTTATGGTAAGAAGAGTCACTATTGTGCTGCCATTGCCATACACAGGACAAATAGCACTGTTTTCTGTTCCCAGCAGTACAGTGTATTGGACTGAAGAGGATCTACTTTTATTCTCAGGTTCCTTAGCAGAATTGAACTAGGTGTGGCAGTGTGTGTAGGAATCACGTTTTTTTTTTTGTTTTGAGCAAGCTCACTGTTCGGACCTCATAGGAAACACAGTAGAGTAGCATAGTGCTCTTTTCTCAAAAGCAGAGTGTGTTTCTTGTAAGGCGAGCTAGCATTTGTTTCCCAGTCCTAAATGGAGTTCAATCACAGGCAGTTTCCGGTCCTATGAGCAAGAATTGTTTTCTGGTAAAGAAAGTTACTGTTGTGATCCCATTGCCATACACAGTGCAAATAGCACTCGCGTCTGTTCCCAGCAAGTGCAGTGTATTGGACTGAATCGGAGCTACTGTTCTTGTCAGTTTCCTAAGGAGAGTTGAACTAGATATGGTCGGTGTGTGTAGGAATCACAGTTCTTTTGTTCTGAGCAAGCTCACTGTTTGGACCCCATAGGAAACACAGTAGAGTAGAAGAGTGCTCTTTTCTCAAAATCAGAGTGTGTTTCTTGTAAGGCGAGCTAGCGTTTTTTTCCCAGTCCAATATGGAGTTGAATCACATGCAGTTTCTGGTCCTACAAACAAGAGTTGTTTTCTGGTAAGAAGAGGCACTATTGTGCTGCCATTGCCATACACAGGACAAATAGCACTGGCGTCTTTTCCCAGCAAGTACAGTGTATTGGACGGAAGAGGATCTACTGTTCTTGTCAGGTTCCTAAGCAGATTTGAACTAGATATGGCCGTGTGTGTAGGAAGCACAGTTTTTTTGTTCTGAGCAAGCTCTCTGTTCGGACCCCATAGGAAACACAGTAGAGTAGAATTGTGCTCTTTTCTCAAAAGCAGAGTGTGTTTCTTGTAAGGCGAGCTAGCGTTTGTTTCCCAGTCCTAAATGGAGTTGAATCCCATGCAGTTTCTGTTCCTACGAGCAAGAGTTGTTTTCTGGTAAGGAAAGTAACTATTGAGCTCCCATTGCCATACACAGTGCAAATAGCACTCGCGTCTGTTCCCTGCAAATACAGTGTATCGGACTGAAGAGGAGCTACTGTTCTTGTCAGTTTCCTAAGCAGAGTTGAACTAGATATGGTCGGTGTGTGTAGGAAGCAAAGTTCTTTTGTTCTGAGCAAGCTCACTGTTCGGACCCCATAGGAAACACAGTAGGGTAGAATTGTGCTCTTTTCTCAAAAGCAGACTGTGTTTCTTGTAAGGCGAGCTAGCGTTTGTTTCCCAGTCCTAAATGGAGATGAATCCCATGCAGTTTCTGTTCCTACGATCAAGAGTTGTTTTCTGGTAAGGAAAGTAACTATTGAGCTCCCATTGCCATACACAGTGCAAATAGCACTCACGTCTGTTCCCAGCAAATACAGTGTATCGGACTGAAGTGGAGCTACTGTTCTTGTCAGTTTCCTAAGCAGAGTTGAACTAGATATGGTCGGTGTGTGTAGGAAGCACAGTTCTTTTGTTCTGAGCAAGCTCACTGTTCTGGCCCTATAGGAAACACAGTAGAGTAGAAGAGTGCTCTTTTCTCTAAAGCAGAGTGTGTTTCTTGTAAGGAGAGCTAGCGTTTGTTTCCCAGTCCTAAACGGAGTTGAATCATATGCAGTTTCTGGTCCTACGAGCAAGAGTTGTTTTATGGTAAGAAGAGTCACTATTGCGCTGCCATTGCCATACACAGGACAAATAGCACTGTTGTCTGTTCCCAGGAGTACAGTGTATTGGACTGAAGCGGATCTACTGTTCTTGTCAGGTTCTTAAGCAAAATTGAAATAGGTGTGGCGGTGTGTGTAGGAAGCACGTTTTTTTTTGTTCTGAGCAAGCTCACTGTTCGGACCTTATAGGAAACACAGTAGAGTAGAAGAGTGCTCTTTTCTCAAAAGCAGAGTGTGTTTCTTGTAAGGCGAGCTAGAGTTTGTTTCCTAGTCCTAAATGGAGTTCAATCACAGGCAGTTTCCGGTCCTATGAGCAAGAGTTGTTTTCTGGTAAGGAAAGTTACTATTGTGCTCCCATTGCCATACACAGTGCAAATAGCACTCGCGTCTGTTCCCAGGAAGTACAGTGTATTGGACTGAATAGGAGCTACTGTTCTTGTCAGTTTCCTAAGCAGAGTTGAACTAGATATGGTCGGTGTTTGTAGGAAGCACAGTTCTTTTGTTCTGAGCAAGCTCACTGTTTGGACCCCATAGGAAACTCAGTAGAGTAGAAGAGTGCTCTTTTCTCAAAAGCAGAGTGTGTTTCTTGTAAGGCGAGCTAGCGTTTGTTTCCCAGTCCTAAATGGAGTTGAATCCCATGCAGTTTCTGGTCCTACGAGCAAGAGTTGTTTTCTGGTAAGAAGAGTCAATATTGTGCTGCCATTGCCCTACACAGGACAAATAGCACTGGCGTCTGTTCCCAGCAAGTACAGTGTATTGGACTGAAGAGGAGCTACTGTTCTTGTCAGTTTCCTAAGCAGAGCTGAACTAGATATGGTCTGTGTGTGTAGGAAGCACAGTTCTTTTGTTCTGAGCAAGCTCACTTTTTGGACCCCATAGGAAACACAGTAGAGTAGAAGAGTGCTCTTTTCTCAAAAGCAGAGTGTGTTTCTTGTAAGGCGAGCTAGCGTTTGTTTCCCAGTCCTAAATGGAGTTGAATCACATGCAGTTACTGGTTCTACGAGCAAGAGTTGTTTTATGGTAAGAAGAATCACTATTGCGCTGCCATTGCCATACACAGCAAAATAGCACTGTTGTCTGTTTCCAGCAGTACAGTGTATTGGACTGAAGGGGATCTACTGTTCTTGTCAGGTTACTAAGCAGAATTGAACTAGGTGTGGCGGTGTGTGTAGGAATCACGTTTTTTTTTTGTTCTGAGCAAGCTCACTGTTCGGACCTCATAGGAAACACAGTAGAGTAGAATAGTGCTCTTTTCTCAAAAGCAGAGTGTGTTTCTTGTAAGGCGAGCTAGCGTTTGTTTCCCAGTCCAAATTGGAGTTGAATCACATGCAGTTTCTGGTCCTACGAGCAAGAGTTGTTTTATGGTAAGAAGAGTCACTATTGTGCTGCCATTGCCATACACAGGACAAATAGCACTGTTGTCTGTTCCCAGCAGTACAGTGTATTGGACTGAAGAGGATCTACTTTTATTCTCAGGTTCCTTAGCAGAATTGAACTAGGTGTGGCAGTGTGTGTAGGAAACACGTTTTTTTTTTGTTTTGAGCAAGCTCACTGTTCGGACCTCATAGGAAACACAGTAGAGTAGCATAGTGCTCTTTTCTCAAAAGCAGAGTGTGTTTCTTGTAAGGCGAGCTAGCATTTGTTTCCCAGTCCTAAATGGAGTTCAATCACAGGCAGTTTCCGGTCCTATGAGCAAGAATTGTTTTCTGGTAAAGAAAGTTACTGTTGTGATCCCATTGCCATACACAGTGCAAATAGCACTCGCGTCTGTTCCCAGCAAGTGCAGTGTATTGGACTGAATAGGAGCTACTGTTCTTGTCAGTTTCCTAAGGAGAGTTGAACTAGATATGGTCGGTGTGTGTAGTAATCACAGTTCTTTTGTTCTGAGCAAGCTCACTGTTTGTACCCCATAGGAAACACAGTAGAGTAGAAGAGTGCTCTTTTCTCAAAAGCAGAGTGTGTTTCTTGTAAGGCGAGCTAGCGTTTTTTTCCCAGTCCAATATGGAGTTGAATCACATGCAGTTTCTGGTCCTACAAACAAGAGTTGTTTTCTGGTAAGAAGAGGCACTATTGTGCTGCCATTGCCATACACAGGACAAATAGCACTGGCGTCTTTTCCCAGCAAGTACAGTGTATTGGACGGAAGAGGATCTACTGTTCTTGTCAGGTTCCTAAGCAGATTTGAACTAGATATGGCCGTGTGTGTAGGAAGCACAGTTTTTTTGTTCTGAGCAAGCTCACTGTTCTAACCCCATAGGAAACACAGTAGAGTAGAAGAGTGCTCTTTTCTCTAAAGCAGAGTGTGTTTCTTGTAAGGCAAGCTCGCGTTTGTTTCCCAGTCCTAAATGGAGTTGAGTCACAGGCAGTTTTTGGTCCTACGAGCAAGAGTTGTTTTCTGGTAAGAAGAGTCACTATTGCGCTGCCTTTGCCATACACAGGACTAATAGCACTGTTGTCTGTTCCCAGCAGTACAGTGTATTGGACTGAAGAGGATCTACTGTTCTTGTCAGGTTCCTAAGCAGAATTGAACTAGATATGGCCGTGTGTGTAGGAAGCACAGTTCTTTTGTTCTGAGCAAGTTCACTGTTCGGACCTCTTAGGAAACACAATAGTGTAGAAGAGTGCTTTTTTCTCTAAATCAGAGTGTGTTTCTTGTAAGGCGAGTTAGTGTTTGTTTCCCAGTCCTAAGTGGAGTTGAATCACATGCAGTTTCTGGTCCTATGAGCAAGAGTTGTTTTCTGGTAAGAAGAGTCACTATTGTGCTCCCATTGCCATACACAGGACAAATAGCACTGTTGTCTGTTCCCAGCAGTACAGTGTATTGGACTGAAGAGGATCTACTGTTCTTGTCAGGTTACTAAGCAGAATTGAACTACGTGTGGCGGTGTGTGTAGGAATCACGTTTTTTTTTTGTTCTGAGCAAGCTCACTGTTCGGACCTCATAGGAAACACAGTAGAGTAGAATAGTGCTCTTTTCTCAAAAGCAGACTGTGTTTCTTGTAAGGCGAGCTAGCGTTTGTTTCCCAGTCCTAAATGGAGTTGAATCACATGCAGTTTCTGGTCCTATGAGCAAGAGTTGTTTTCTGGTAAGGAAAGTTACTATTGTGCTCCCATTGCCATACACAGTGCAAATAGCACTCGCGTCTGTTCCCAGCAAGTACAGTGTATTGGACTGAATAGGAGCTACTGTTCTTGTCAGTTTCCTAAGCAGTGTTGAACTAGATAAGGTCGGTGTGTGTAGGAATCACAGTTCTTTTGTTCTGAGCAAGCTCACTGTTTGGACCCCATAGGAAACACAGTAGAGTAGAAGAGTGCTCTTTTCTCAAAAGCAGAGTGTGTTTTTGGAAGGCGAGCTAGCGTTTGTTTCCCAGTCCTAAATGGAGTTGAGTCACATGCAGTTTTTTGTCCTACGAGCAAGAGTTGTTTTCTGGTAAGACGAGTCACTATTGTGCTCCAATTGCCATACACAGTGCAAATAGCACTCGCGTCTGTTCCGAGCAAGTACAGTGTATTGGACTGAAGAGGAGCTACTGTTCTTGTCAGTTTCCTAAGCAGAGTGGAACTAGATATGGCCCGAGTGTAGGAAGCACAGTTCTTTTCTTCTGAGCAAGCTCACTGTTCTGGCCCTATAGGAAACACAGTAGAGTAGAAGAGTGCTCTTTTCTCTAAAGCAGAGTGTGTTTGTTGTAAGGCAAACTAGCGTTTTTTTCCAGTCCTAAATGGAGTGTAATCACATGCAGTTTCTGGTCCTACGAGCAAGAGTTGTTTTATGGTAAGAAGAGTCACTATTGCGCTGCCATTGCCATACACAGGACTAATAGCACTGTTGTCTGTTCCCAGCAGTACAGTGTATTGGACTGAAGAGGATCTACTGTTCTTGTCAGGTTCCTAAGCAGAATTGAACTAGATATGGCCGTGTGTGTAGGAAGCACAGTTCTTTTGTTCTGAGCAAGTTCACTGTTCGGACCTCTTAGGAAACACAATAGAGTAGAAGAGTGCTTTTTTCCCTAAATCAGAGTGTGTTTCTTGTAAGGCGAGTTAGTGTTTGTTTCCCAGTCCTAAGTGGAGTTGAATCACATGCAGTTTCTGGTCCTACGAGCAAGAGTTGTTTTCTGGTAAGAAGAGTCACTATTGTGCTCCCATTGCCATACACAGGACAAATAGCACTGTTGTCTGTTCCCAGCAGTACAGTGTATTGGACTGAAGAGGATTTATTGTTCTTGTCAGGTTACTAAGCAGAATTGAACTACGTGTGGCGGTGTGTGTAGGAATCACGTTTTTTTTTGTTCTGAGCAAGCTCACTGTTCGGACCTCATAGGAAACACAGTAGAGTAGAATAGTGCTCTTTTCTCAAAAGCAGAGTGTGTTTCTTGTAAGGCGAGCTAGCGATTGTTTCCCAGTCCTAAATGGAGTTGAATCACATGCAGTTTCTGGTCCTATGAGCAAGAGTTGTTTTCTGGTAAGGAAAGTTACTATTGTGCTCCCATTGCCATACACAGTGCAAATAGCACTCGCGTCTGTTCCCAGCAAGTACAGTGTATTGGACTGAATAGGAGCTACTGTTCTTGTCAGTTTCCTAAGCAGTGTTGAACTAGATATGGTCGGTGTTTATAGGAAGCACAGTTCTTATGTTCTGAGCAAGCTCACTGTTCTGGCCCTATAGGAAACACAGTAGAGTAGAAGAGTGCTCTTTTCTCTAAAGCAGAGTGTGTTTCTTGTAAAGCGAGCTAGCGTTTGTTTCCCAGTCTTAAATGGAGTTGAGTCACATGCAGTTTCTGGTCCTACGAGCAAGAGTTGTTTTCTGGTAAGGAATGTCACTATTGTGCTCCCATTGCCATACACAGTGCAAATAGCACTCGCGTCTGTTCCCAGCAAGTACAGTGTATCGGACTGAGGGAGGAGCTACTGTTCTTGTCAGTTTCCTAAGCAGAGTTGAACTAGATATGGCCCGTGTGTGTAGGAAGCACAGTTTTTTTTTTATGAGCAAGCTCACTGTTCTGGCCCTATAGGAAACACAGTAGTGTAGAAGAGTGCTTTTTTCTCTAAAGCAGAGTGTGTTTCTTGTAAGGCGAGCTAGCGTTTGTTTCCCATTCCTAAATGGAGTTGAATCACATGTAGTGTCTGGTCCTACCAGCAAGAGTTGTTTTCTGGTAAGAAGAGTCACTATTGCACTGCCATTGCCATATACAGGACAAATAGCACTGGCGTCTGTTCCCAGCAAGTACAGTGTATTGGACTGAAAAGGAGCTACTGTTCTTGTCAGTTTCCTAAGCAGAGTTGAAGTAGATATGGCCCGTGTGTGTAGGAAGCACAGTTCTTATGTTCTGAGCAAGCTCACTGTTCTGGCCCTATAGGAAACACAGTAGAGAAGAAGAGTGCTCTTTTCTCAAAATTGGAGTGTGTTTCTTGTAAGGCGAGCTAGCGTTTGTTTCCTAGTCCTAAATGGAGTTGAATCACATGCAGTTTCAGGTCCTACGATCAAGAGTTCTTTTCTGGTAAGGAAAGTTACATTGTGCTCCCATTGCCATACACAGTGCAAATAGCACTCGCGTCTGTTCCCAGCAAGTACAGTGTATTGAACTGGATAGGTGCTAATGTTCTTGTCAGTTTCCTAAGCAGAGTTGAACTAGATATGATCCGTGTTTGTAGGAAGCACAGTTTTTTTTGTTCTGAGCAAGCTCACTGTTTGGACCCCATAGGAAACACAGTAGAGTAGAAGAGTGCTCTTTTCTCTAAAGCAGAGTGTATTTCTTGTAAGGCGAACTAGTGTTTGTTTCCCAGTCCTAAATGGAGTTGAATCACATGCAGTTTCTGGTCCTACGAGCAAGAGTTGTTTTCTGGTAAGGAATGTCACTATTGCGCTCCCATTGCCATACACAGTG
>NW_026736343.1:0-74000 GCF_949786415.1 Peromyscus eremicus | reverse complement strand
TACACTCATTCTAACAGTTCAGTGTGCACACCTCCATGTGGACACACTCATTCTAACAGTTCAGTGTGCACACCTCCATGTGGAAACACTCAGTCTTACAGTTCAGTGTGCAAAACTCCATGTGGACAAATTCTAACACATCAGTGTGCACACTTCCATGTGGACACACTCATTCTAACATTTCGGTGTGCACACCTCCACGTGGAAACAATCATTCTAACAGTTCAGTGTGCACACCTGCATGTGGACACAATCATTCTAACAGTTCAGTGTGCACACCTCCATGTGGGCACACTCATTCTAACAGTTCAGTGTGCACACCTCCATGTGGACACACTCATTCTAACAATTCAGTGTGCACACCTCCATGCAGACACAGTCATTCTAACAGTTCAGTGTGCTCACCTCCATGTAGACAGCCTCATTCTAACATTTCAGTGTGCACACCTCCACAGGGACACAATCACTCTAACAATTCAGTGTGCACACCTCCATGCAGACACAGTCATTCTAACAGTTCTGTGTGCACACCTCCATGTGGACACACTCATTCTAACAGTTCAGTGTGCACACCTCCACAGGGACACAATCACTCTAACAATTCAGTGTGCACACCTCCATGCGGACACAGTCATTCTAACAGTTCAGTGTGCACACCTCCATGTGGACACATTCTAACACTTCAGTGTGCACAACTCCATGTAGACACACTCATTCTAACATTTCAGTGTGCTCACCTCCACAGGGACACAATCCTTCTAACAGTTCAGTGTGCATACCTCCATGCATACACAGTCATTCTAACAGTTCAGTGTGCACACCTCCACAGGGACACACTCATTCTAACAGTTCAGTGTGCACACCTCCATGTGGACACACTCATTCTAACAGATCAGTGGGCACACCTCCATGTGGGCACACTCAGTGTAACAGTTCAGTGTGCACACCTCCATGTGGACACACTCATTCTAACACTTCAGTTTGCACACCTCCATGTTGGCACACTCATTCTAACAGTTCAGTGTGCACACCTCCATGTGGACACACTCATTCTAACAGTTCTGTGTGAACACCTCCATGTGGACACACTCATTCTAACAGTTCTGTGTGCACACCTCCATGTGGACACACTCATTCTAACAGTTCAGTGTGCACACCTCCATGAGAACACAGTCATTCTTACAGTTCAGTGTGCACACCTCCATGTGGACCCACTCATTCTAACATTTCAGTGTGCACACCTCCACAGGCACACAGTCATTCTAACAGTTCAGTGTGCACACCTCCATGTGGAAACACTCATTCTTACAGTTCAGTGTGCACAACTCCATGTGGACAAATTCTAACACATCAGTGTGCACACTTCCATGTGGACACACTCATTCTAACATTTCGGTGTGCACACCTCCACATGAAAACAATCATTCTAACAGTTCAGTGTGCACACCTGCATGTGGACACAATCATTCTAACAGTTCAGTGTGCACACCTCCATGTGGGCACACTCATTCTAACAGTTCAGTGTGCACACCTCCATGTGGACACACTCATTCTAACAATTCAGTGTGCACACCTCCATGCAGACACAGTCATTCTAACAGTTCAGTGTGCTCACCTCCATGTAGACAGCCTCATTCTAACATTTCAGTGTGCACACCTCCACAGGGACACAATCACTCTAACAATTCAGTGTGCACACCTCCATGCAGACACAGTCATTCTAACAGTTCAGTGTGCACACCTCCATGTGGACACATTCTAACAGTTCATAGTGCACATCTCCATGAAGACACACTCATTCTAACATTTCAGTGTGCTCACCTCCACAGGTACACAATCCTTCTAACAGTTCAGTGTGCATACCTCCATGCATACACAGTCATTCTAACAGTTCAGTGTGCACACCTCCACAGGGACACACTCATTCTAACAGTTCAGTGTGCACACCTCCATGTGGACACACTCATTCTAACAGTTCAGTGTGCACACCTCCATGTGGGCACACTCAGTCTGACAGTTCAGTGTGCACACCTCCATGTTGGCACACTCATTCTAACAGTTCAGTTTGCACACTTCCATGTGGGCACACTCATTCTAACAGTTCAGTGTGCACACCTCCATGTGGGCACACTCATTCTAACAGTTCAGTGTGCACACCTCCACAGGCACACACTCATTCTAACAGTTCAGTGTGCACACCTCCACAGGCACACACTCATTCTAACAGTTCAGTGTGCACACCTCCATGTGGACACACTCATTCTAACATTTCAGTGTGCACACCTCCACAGGGACACACTCATTCTAACAGTTCAGTGTGCACACCTCCATGTGGACACACTCATTCTAACAGTTCAGTGTGGACACCTCCATGTGGACACACTCATTCTAACAGTTCAGTGTGGACACCTCCATGTGGACACACTCATTCTAACAGTTCAGTGTGCACACCTACACAGGGACACACTCATTCTAACATTTCAGTGTGCACACCTCCACAGGCACACACTCATTCTAACAGTTCAGTGTGCACACCTCCATGTGGACACACTCATTCTAACTGTTCAATGTGCACACCTCCATGTGGACACGTTCTAACAGTTGAGTGTGCTCACCTCCATGTAGACACACTCATTACAACATTTCAGTGTGCACACCTCCACGGGGACACAATCATTCTAACAGTTCAGTGTGCACACCTCCACGGGGACACACTCATTCTAACAGTTCAGTGTGCACACTTCCATGTGGGCACACTCATTCTAACAGTTCAGTGTGCACACCTCCATGTGGACACAGTCATTCTAACAGTACAGTGTGAACACCTCCATGTGGACACAATCATTCTAACATTTCAGTTTGCACATCTCCATGTGGGCACACTCATTCTAACAGTTCAGTGTGCACACCTCCATGTAGACACACTCATTCTAACATTTCAGTGTGCTCACCTCCACAGGGACACAATCCTTCTAACAGTTCAGTGTGCATACCTCCATGCATACACAGTCATTCTGACAGTTCAGAGTGCACACCTACACAGGGACACACTCATTCTAACAGTTCAGTGTGCACACCTCCATGTGGACACACTCATTCTAACAGTTCAGTTTGCACACCTCCATGTTGGCACACTCATTCTAACAGTTCAGTTTGCACACTTCCATGTGGGCACACTCAGTCTAACAGTTCAGTGTGCACACCTCCATGTGGGCACACTCATTCTAACAGTTCAGTGTGCACACCTCCACAGGGACACACTCATTCTAACATTTCAGTGTGAACACCTCCACAGGCACACACTCATTCTAACAGTTCAGTGTGCACACCTCCATGTGGACACACTCATTCTAACATTTCAGTGTGCACACCTCCACAGGGACACACTCATTTTAACAGTTCAGTGTGCACACCTCCATGTGGACACACTCATTCTAACAGTTCAGTGTGGACACCTCCATGTGGACACACTCATTCTAACAGTTCAGTGTGGACACCTCCATGTGGACACACTCATTCTAACAGTTCAGTGTGCACACCTCCATGTGGACACACTCATTCTAACAGTTCAGTGTGCACACCTCCAGAGGCACACAGTCATTCTAACAGTTCAGTGTGCTCACCTCCATGTAGACACACTCATTACAACATTTCAGTGTGCACACCTCCACGGGGACACAATCATTCTAACAATTCAGTGTGCACATTTCCATGCAGACACAGTCATTCTAACAGTTCAGTGTGCACACCTCCATGTGGACACATTCTAACAGTTCAGTGTACACACCTCCATGCATACACAGTCATTCTAACAGTTCAGTGTGCACACCTCCACAGGGACACAATCATTCTAACAGTTCAGTGTGCACACCTCCATGTGGACACACTCATTCTAACAGTGGAGTGTGCACACCTCCATGTGGACATATTCTAACAGTTCAGTGTGCACACTTCCATGTGGGCACACTCATTCTAACAGCTCAGTGTGCACACCTCCATGTGTAAACACTCATTCTAAAAGTTCAGTGTGCACACCTCCACAGGGACACACTCATTCTAACAGTTCAGTGTGCACACCTCCATGTGGACACAGTCATTCTAACAGTACAGTGTGAACACCTCCATGTGGACACAATCATTCTAACATTTCAGTTTGCACATCTCCATGTGGGCACACTCATTCTAACAGTTCAGTGTGCACACATCCATGTGGACACACTCATTCTAACAGTTCAGTGTGCACACCTCCATGTGGGCACACTCATTCTAACAGATCAATGTGCACACCTCCATGGGGAAACATTCTAACAGTTCAGTGTGCACACCTCCATATGGACACACTCATTCTAACAGTTCAGTGTGCACACATCCATGAGGACACAGTCATTCTTACAGTTCAGTGTGCACACCTCCATGTGGACACAATCATTCTAACAGTTCAGTGTTCACAACTCCATATGGGCACACTCATTCTAACAGTTCAGTGTGCACACCTCCATGTGGACACACTCATTCTAACAGTTCAGTGTGCACACCTCCATGTGGGCACACTCATTCTAACAGTTCAGTGTGCACACCTCCATGTGGACACAGTCATTCTAACATTTCAGTGTGCACACCTCCATGTGGACACACCCATTCTATCAGTTCAGTGTGCACACCTCCATGTGGACACACTCATTCTAACAGTTCAGTGTGCACACCTCCATGTGGGCACATTCAGTCTAACAGTTCAGTGTGCACACCTCCATGTGGACACACTCATTCTAACAGTTCAGTTTGCACACCTCCATGTGGGCACACTCATTCTAACAGTTCAGTTTGCACACTTCCATGTGGGCACACTCATTCTAACAGTTCAGTGTGCACACCTCCATGTGGGCACACTCATTCTAACAGTTCAGTGTGCACACCTCCATGTGGGCACACTCATTCTAACAGTTCAGTGTGCACACCTCCATGTGGACACACTCATTCTAACAGTTCTGTTTGCACACCTCCATGTGGACACACTCATTCTAACAGTTCTGTGTGCACACCTCCATGTGGACACACTCATTCTAACAGTTCAGTGTGCACACCTCCATGAGGACACAGTCATTCTTACAGTTCAGTGTGCACACCTCCATGTGGACCCACTCATTCTAACAGTTCAGTGTGCACACCTCCATGTGGGTACACTCAATCTAACAGTTCAGTGTGCACACCTCCATGTGGACACACTCATTCTAACAGTTCAGTGTGCACACCTCCATATGGACACACTCATTCTAACAGTTCAGTGTGCACACCTCCATGTGGAAACACTCATTCTTACAGTTCAGTGTGCACAACTCCATGTGGACAAATTCTAACACATCAGTGTGCACACTTCCATGTGTACACACTCATTCTAACATTTCAGTGTGCACACCTCCACATGGAAACAATCATTCTAACAGTTCAGTGTGCACACCTGCATGTGGACACAATCATTCTAACAGTTCAGTGTGCACACCTCCATGTGGGCACACTCATTCTAACAGTTCAGTGTGCACACCTCCATGTGGACACACTCATTCTAACAATTCAGTGTGCACACCTCCATGCAGACACAATCATTCTAACAGTTCAGTGTGCTCACCTCCATGTAGACAGCCTCATTCTAACATTTCAGTGTGCACACCTCCACAGGGACACAATCACTCTAACAATTCAGTGTGCACACCTCCATGCAGACACAGTCATTCTAACAGTTCTGTGTGCACACCTCCATGTGGACACACTCATTCTAACAGTTCAGTGTGCACACCTCCACAGGGACACAATCACTCTAACAATTCAGTGTGCACACCTCCATGCAGACACAGTCATTCTAACAGTTCAGTGTGCACACCTCCATGTGGACACATTCTAACACTTCAGTGTGCACAACTCCATGTAGACACACTCATTCTAACATTTCAGTGTGCTCACCTCCACAGGGACACAATCCTTCTAACAGTTCAGTGTGCATACCTCCATGCATACACAGTCATTCTAACAGTTCAGTGTGCACACCTCCACAGGGACACACTCATTCTAACAGTTCAGTGTGCACACCTCCACAGGGACACACTCATTCTAACAGTTCAGTGGGCACACCTCCATGTGGGCACACTCAGTCTAACAGTTCAGTGTGCACACCTCCATGTGGACACACTCATTCTAACAGTTCAGTTTGCACACCTCCATGTTGGCACACTCATTCTAACAGTTCAGTGTGCACACCTCCATGTGGACACACTCATTCTAACAGTTCTGTGTGCACACCTCCATGTGGACACACTCATTCTAACAGTTCTGTGTGCACACCTCCATGTGGACACACTCATTCTAACAGTTCAGTGTGCACACCTCCATGAGGACACAGTCATTCTTACAGTTCAGTGTGCACACCTCCATGTGGACCCACTCATTCTAACAGTTCAGTGTGCACACCTCCATGTGGGTACACTCATTCTAACAGTTCAGTGTGCACACCTCCATGTGGACACACTCATTCTAACAGTTCAGTGTGCACACCTCCATGTGGAAACACTCAGTCTTACAGTTCAGTGTGCACAACTCCATGTGGACAAATTCTAACACATCAGTGTGCACACTTCCATGTGGACACACTCATTCTAACATTTCGGTGTGCACACCTCCATGTGGAAACAATCATTCTAACAGTTCAGTGTGCACACCTGCATGTGGACACAATCATTCTAACAGTTCAGTGTGCACACCTCCATGTGGGCACACTCATTCTAACAGTTCAGTGTGCACACCTCCATGTGGACACACTCATTCTAACAATTCAGTGTGCACACCTCCATGCAGACACAGTCATTCTAACAGTTCAGTGTGCTCACCTCCATGTAGACAGCCTCATTCTAACATTTCAGTGTGCACACCTCCACAGGGACACAATCAATCTAACAATTCAGTGTGCACACCTCCATGCAGACACAGTCATTCTAACAGTTCTGTGTGCACACCTCCATGTGGACACACTCATTCTAACAGTTCAGTGTGCACACCTCCACAGGGACACAATCACTCTAACAATTCAGTGTGCACACCTCCATGCAGACACAGTCATTCTAACAGTTCAGTGTGCACACCTCCATGTGGACACATTCTAACACTTCAGTGTGCACAACTCCATGTAGACACACTCATTCTAACATTTCAGTGTGCTCACCTCCACAGGGACACAATCCTTCTAACAGTTCAGTGTGCATACCTCCATGCATACACAGTCATTCTAACAGTTCAGTGTGCACACCTCCACAGGGACACACTCATTCTAACAGTTCAGTGTGCACACCTCCATGTGGACACACTCATTCTAACAGTTCAGTGTGCACACCTCCATGTGGGCACACTCAGTCTGACAGTTCAGTGTGCACACCTCCATGTTGGCACACTCATTCTAACAGTTCAGTTTGCACACTTCCATGTGGGCACACTCATTCTAACAGTTCAGTGTGCACACCTCCATGTGGGCACACTCATTCTAACAGTTCAGTGTGCACACCTCCACAGGCACACACTCATTCTAACAGTTCAGTGTGCACACCTCCACAGGCACACACTCATTCTAACAGTTCAGTGTGCACACCTCCATGTGGACACACTCATTCTAACATTTCAGTGTGCACACCTCCACAGGGACACACTCATTCTAACAGTTCAGTGTGCACACCTCCATGTGGACACACTCATTCTAACAGTTCAGTGTGGACACCTCCATGTGGACACACTCATTCTAACAGTTCAGTGTGGACACCTCCATGTGGACACACTCATTCTAACAGTTCAGTGTGCACACCTACACAGGGACACACTCATTCTAACATTTCAGTGTGCACACCTCCACAGGCAAACACTCATTCTAACAGTTCAGTGTGCACACCTCCATGTGGACACACTCATTCTAACTGTTCAATGTGCACACCTCCATGTGGACACGTTCTAACAGTTGAGTGTGCTCACCTCCATGTAGACACACTCATTACAACATTTCAGTGTGCACACCTCCACGGGGACACAATCATTCTAACAATTCAGTGTGCACACCTCCATGCAGACACAGTCATTCTAACAGTTCAGTGTGCACACCTCCATGTGGACACATTCTAACAGTTCAGTGTACACACCTCCATGCATACACAGTCATTCTAACAGTTCAGTGTGCACACATCCACAGGGACACAATCATTCTAACAGTTCAGTGTGCACACCTCCATGTGGACACACTCATTCTAACAGTGGAGTGTGCACACCTCCATGTGGACATATTCTAACAGTTCAGTGTGCACACTTCCATGTGGGCACACTCATTCTAACAGTTCAGTGTGCACACCTCCATGTGGACACAGTCATTCTAACAGTACAGTGTGAACACCTCCATGTGGACACAATCATTCTAACATTTCAGTTTGCACATCTCCATGTGGGCACACTCATTCTAACAGTTCAGTGTGCACACCTCCATGTAGACACACTCATTCTAACATTTCAGTGTGCTCACCTCCACAGGGACACAATCCTTCTAACAGTTCAGTGTGCATACCTCCATGCATACACAGTCATTCTGACAGTTCAGAGTGCACACCTACACAGGGACACACTCATTCTAACAGTTCAGTGTGCACACCTCCATGTGGACACACTCATTCTAACAGTTCAGTTTGCACACCTCCATGTTGGCACACTCATTCTAACAGTTCAGTTTGCACACTTCCATGTGGGCACACTCAGTCTAACAGTTCAGTGTGCACACCTCCATGTGGGCACACTCATTCTAACAGTTCAGTGTGCACACCTCCACAGGGACACACTAATTCTAACATTTCAGTGTGAACACCTCCACAGGCACACACTCATTCTAACAGTTCAGTGTGCACACCTCCATGTGGACACACTCATTCTAACATTTCAGTGTGCACACCTCCACAGGGACACACTCATTTTAACAGTTCAGTGTGCACACCTCCATGTGGACACACTCATTCTAACAGTTCAGTGTGGACACCTCCATGTGGACACACTCATTCTAACAGTTCAGTGTGGACACCTCCATGTGGACACACTCATTCTAACAGTTCAGTGTGCACACCTCCATGTGGACACACTCATTCTAACAGTTCAGTGTGCACACCTCCAGAGGCACACAGTCATTCTAACAGTTCAGTGTGCTCACCTCCATGTAGACACACTCATTACAACATTTCAGTGTGCACACCTCCACGGGGACACAATCATTCTAACAATTCAGTGTGCACATTTCCATGCAGACACAGTCATTCTAACAGTTCAGTGTGCACACCTCCATGTGGACACATTCTAACAGTTCAGTGTACACACCTCCATGCATACACAGTCATTCTAACAGTTCAGTGTGCACACCTCCACAGGGACACAATCATTCTAACAGTTCAGTGTGCACACCTCCATGTGGACACACTCATTCTAACAGTGGAGTGTGCACACCTCCATGTGGACATATTCTAACAGTTCAGTGTGCACACTTCCATGTGGGCACACTCATTCTAACAGCTCAGTGTGCACACCTCCATGTGTAAACACTCATTCTAAAAGTTCAGTGTGCACACCTCCACAGGGACACACTCATTCTAACAGTTCAGTGTGCACACCTCCATGTGGACACAGTCATTCTAACAGTACAGTGTGAACACCTCCATGTGGACACAATCATTCTAACATTTCAGTTTGCACATCTCCATGTGGGCACACTCATTCTAACAGTTCAGTGTGCACACATCCATGTGGACACACTCATTCTAACAGTTCAGTGTGCACACCTCCATGTGGGCACACTCATTCTAACAGATCAATGTGCACACCTCCATGGGGAAACATTCTAACAGTTCAGTGTGCACACCTCCATATGGACACACTCATTCTAACAGTTCAGTGTGCACACATCCATGAGGACACAGTCATTCTTACAGTTCAGTGTGCACACCTCCATGTGGACACAATCATTCTAACAGTTCAGTGTTCACAACTCCATATGGGCACACTCATTCTAACAGTTCAGTGTGCACACCTCCATGTGGACACACTCATTCTAACAGTTCAGTGTGCACACCTCCATGTGGGCACACTCATTCTAACAGTTCAGTGTGCACACCTCCATGTGGACACAGTCATTCTAACATTTCAGTGTGCACACCTCCATGTGGACACACCCATTCTATCAGTTCAGTGTGCACACCTCCATGTGGACACACTCATTCTAACAGTTCAGTGTGCACACCTCCATGTGGGCACATTCAGTCTAACAGTTCAGTGTGCACACCTCCATGTGGACACACTCATTCTAACAGTTCAGTTTGCACACCTCCATGTGGGCACACTCATTCTAACAGTTCAGTTTGCACACTTCCATGTGGGCACACTCATTCTAACAGTTCAGTGTGCACACCTCCATGTGGGCACACTCATTCTAACAGTTCAGTGTGCACACCTCCATGTGGGCACACTCATTCTAACAGTTCAGTGTGCACACCTCCATGTGGACACACTCATTCTAACAGTTCTGTTTGCACACCTCCATGTGGACACACTCATTCTAACAGTTCTGTGTGCACACCTCCATGTGGACACACTCATTCTAACAGTTCAGTGTGCACACCTCCATGAGGACACAGTCATTCTTACAGTTCAGTGTGCACACCTCCATGTGGACCCACTCATTCTAACAGTTCAGTGTGCACACCTCCATGTGGGTACACTCAATCTAACAGTTCAGTGTGCACACCTCCATGTGGACACACTCATTCTAACAGTTCAGTGTGCACACCTCCATATGGACACACTCATTCTAACAGTTCAGTGTGCACACCTCCATGTGGAAACACTCATTCTTACAGTTCAGTGAGCACAACTCCATGTGGACAAATTCTAACACATCAGTGTGCACACTTCCATGTGTACACACTCATTCTAACATTTCAGTGTGCACACCTCCACATGGAAACAATCATTCTAACAGTTCAGTGTGCACACCTGCATGTGGACACAATCATTCTAACAGTTCAGTGTGCACACCTCCATGTGGGCACACTCATTCTAACAGTTCAGTGTGCACACCTCCATGTGGACACACTCATTCTAACAATTCAGTGTGCACACCTCCATGCAGACACAATCATTCTAACAGTTCAGTGTGCTCACCTCCATGTAGACAGCCTCATTCTAACATTTCAGTGTGCACACCTCCACAGGGACACAATCACTCTAACAATTCAGTGTGCACACCTCCATGCAGACACAGTCATTCTAACAGTTCTGTGTGCACACCTCCATGTGGACACACTCATTCTAACAGTTCAGTGTGCACACCTCCACAGGGACACAATCACTCTAACAATTCAGTGTGCACACCTCCATGCAGACACAGTCATTCTAACAGTTCAGTGTGCACACCTCCATGTGGACACATTCTAACACTTCAGTGTGCACAACTCCATGTAGACACACTCATTCTAACATTTCAGTGTGCTCACCTCCACAGGGACACAATCCTTCTAACAGTTCAGTGTGCATACCTCCATGCATACACAGTCATTCTAACAGTTCAGTGTGCACACCTCCACAGGGACACACTCATTCTAACAGTTCAGTGTGCACACCTCCACAGGGACACACTCATTCTAACAGTTCAGTGGGCACACCTCCATGTGGGCACACTCAGTCTAACAGTTCAGTGTGCACACCTCCATGTGGACACACTCATTCTAACAGTTCAGTTTGCACACCTCCATGTTGGCACACTCATTCTAACAGTTCAGTGTGCACACCTCCATGTGGACACACTCATTCTAACAGTTCTGTGTGCACACCTCCATGTGGACACACTCATTCTAACAGTTCTGTGTGCACACCTCCATGTGGACACACTCATTCTAACAGTTCAGTGTGCACACCTCCATGAGGACACAGTCATTCTTACAGTTCAGTGTGCACACCTCCATGTGGACCCACTCATTCTAACAGTTCAGTGTGCACACCTCCATGTGGGTACACTCATTCTAACAGTTCAGTGTGCACACCTCCATGTGGACACACTCATTCTAACAGTTCAGTGTGCACACCTCCATGTGGAAACACTCAGTCTTACAGTTCAGTGTGCACAACTCCATGTGGACAAATTCTAACACATCAGTGTGCACACTTCCATGTGGACACACTCATTCTAACATTTCGGTGTGCACACCTCCATGTGGAAACAATCATTCTAACAGTTCAGTGTGCACACCTGCATGTGGACACAATCATTCTAACAGTTCAGTGTGCACACCTCCATGTGGGCACACTCATTCTAACAGTTCAGTGTGCACACCTCCATGTGGACACACTCATTCTAACAATTCAGTGTGCACACCTCCATGCAGACACAGTCATTCTAACAGTTCAGTGTGCTCACCTCCATGTAGACAGCCTCATTCTAACATTTCAGTGTGCACACCTCCACAGGGACACAATCAATCTAACAATTCAGTGTGCACACCTCCATGCAGACACAGTCATTCTAACAGTTCTGTGTGCACACCTCCATGTGGACACACTCATTCTAACAGTTCAGTGTGCACACCTCCACAGGGACACAATCACTCTAACAATTCAGTGTGCACACCTCCATGCAGACACAGTCATTCTAACAGTTCAGTGTGCACACCTCCATGTGGACACATTCTAACACTTCAGTGTGCACAACTCCATGTAGACACACTCATTCTAACATTTCAGTGTGCTCACCTCCACAGGGACACAATCCTTCTAACAGTTCAGTGTGCATACCTCCATGCATACACAGTCATTCTAACAGTTCAGTGTGCACACCTCCACAGGGACACACTCATTCTAACAGTTCAGTGTGCACACCTCCATGTGGACACACTCATTCTAACAGTTCAGTGGGCACACCTCCATGTGGGCACACTCAGTCTAACAGTTCAGTGTGCACACCTCCATGTGGACACACTCATTCTAACAGTTCAGTTTGCACACCTCCATGTTGGCACACTCATTCTAACAGTTCAGTGTGCACACCTCCATGTGGACACACTCATTCTAACAGTTCTGTGTGCACACCTCCATGTGGACACACTCATTCTAACAGTTCTGTGTGCACACCTCCATGTGGACACACTCATTCTAACAGTTCAGTGTGCACACCTCCATGAGGACACAGTCATTCTTACAGTTCAGTGTGCACACCTCCATATGGACCCACTCATTCTAACAGTTCAGTGTGCACAACTCCATGTGGGTACACTCATTCTAACAGTTCAGTGTGCACACCTCCATGTGGACACACTCATTCTAACAGTTCAGTGTGCACACCTCCATGTGGAAACACTCATTCTTACAGTTCATTGTGCACAACTCCATGTGGACAAATTCTAACACATCAGTGTGCACACTTCCATGTAGACACACTCATTCTAACATTTCGGTGTGCACACCTCCACATGGAAACAATCATTCTAACAGTTCAGTGTGCACACCTGCATGTGGACACAATCATTCTAACAGTTCAGTGTGCACACCTCCATGTGGGCACACTCATTCTAACAGTTCAGTGTGCACACCTCCATGTGGACACACTCATTCTAACAATTCAGTGTGCACACCTCCATGCAGACACAGTCATTCTAACAGTTCAGTGTGCTCACCTCCATGTAGACAGCCTCATTCTAACATTTCAGTGTGCACACCTCCACAGGGACACAATCACTCTAACAATTCAGTGTGCACACCTCCATGCAGACACAGTCATTCTAACAGTTCAGTGTGCACACCTCCATGTGGACACATTCTAACAGTTCATAGTGCACATCTCCATGAAGACACACTCATTCTAACATTTCAGTGTGCTCACCTCCACAGGTACACAATCCTTCTAACAGTTCAGTGTGCATACCTCCATGCATACACAGTCATTCTAACAGTTCAGTGTGCACACCTCCACAGGGACACACTCATTCTAACAGTTCAGTGTGCACACCTCTATGTGGACACACTCATTCTCACAGTTAAGTGTGCACACCTCCATGTGGGCACACTCAGTCTGACAGTTCAGTGTGCACACCTCCATGTGGACACACTCATTCTAACAGTTCAGTTTGCACACCTCCATGTTGGCACACTCTTTCTAACAGTTCAGTTTGCACACTTCCATGTGGGCACACTCATTCTAACAGTTCAGTGTGCACACCTCCATGTGGGCACACTCATTCTAACAGTTCAGTGTGCACACCTCCACAGGCACACACTCATTCTAACAGTTCAGTGTGCACACCTCCATGTGGGCACACTCATTCTAACAGTTCAGTGTGCACACCTCCACAGGGACACACTCATTCTAACATTTCAGTGTGCACACCTCCACAGGCACACACTCATTCTAACAGTTCAGTGTGCACACCTCCATGTGGACACACTCATTCTAACTGTTCAATGTGCACACCTCCATGTGGACACGTTCTAACAGTTGAGTGTGCTCACCTCCATGTAGACACACTCATTACAACATTTCAGTGTGCACACCTCCACGGGGACACAATCATTCTAACAATTCAGTGTGCACACCTCCATGCAGACACAGTCATTCTAACAGTTCAGTGTGCACACCTCCATGTGGACACATTCTAACAGTTCAGTGTACACACCTCCATGCATACACAGTCATTCTAACAGTTCAGTGTGCACACCTCCACAGGGACACAATCATTCTAACAGTTCAGTGTGCACACCTCCATGTGGACACACTCATTCTAACAGTGGAGTGTGCACACCTCCATGTGGACATATTCTAACAGTTCAGTGTGCACACTTCCATGTGGGCACACCCATTCTAACACCTCAGTGTGCACACCTCCATGTGTAAACACTCATTCTAAAAGTTCAGTGTGCACACCTCCACAGGGACACACTCATTCTAACAGTTCAGTGTGCACACCTCCATGTGGACACAGTCATTCTAACAGTACAGTGTGAACACCTCCATGTGGACACAATCATTCTAACATTTCAGTTTGCACATCTCCATGTGGACACACTCATTCTAACAGTTCAGTGTGCACACATCCATGTGGACACACTCACTCTAACAGTTCAGTGTGCACACCTCCATGTGGACACAGTCATTCTAACAGTACAGTGTGAACACCTCCATGTGGACACAATCATTCTAACAGTTCAGTGTTCACAACTCCATGTGGGCACACTCATTCTAACAGTTCAGTGTGCACACCTCCATGTGGACACAGTCATTCTAACATTTAAGTGTGCACACCTCCATGTGGACACACTCATTATATCAGTTCAGTGTGCACACCTCCATGTGGACACAATCATTCTAACAGTTCAGTGTGCACACCTCCACGTGGGCACATTCAGTCTAACAGTTCAGTGTGCACACATCCATGTGGACACACTCATTCTAACAGTTCAGTTTGCACACATCCATGTGGGCACACTCATTCTAACAGTTTAGTTTGCACACTTCCATGTGGGCACACTTATTCTAACAGTTCAGTGTGCACACCTCCATGTGGGCACACTCATTCTAACAGTTCAGTGTGCACACCTCCATGTGGAAACACTCATTCTAACAGTTCAGTGTGCACACCTCCATGTGGGCACACTCATTCTAACAGTTCAGTGTGCACACCTCCATGTGGGCACACTCATTCTAACAGTTCAGTGTGCACACCTCCATGTGGACACACTCATTCTAACGGTTCTGTGTGCACACCTCCATGTGGACACACTCATTCTAACAGTTCTGTGTGCACACCTCCATGTGGACACACTCATTCTAACAGTTCAGTGTGCACACCTCCATGAGGACACAGTCATTCTTACAGTTCAGTGTGCTCACCTCCATGTGGACCCACTCATTCTAACAGTTCAGTGTGCACACCTCCATGTGGGTACACTCATTCTAACAGTTCAGTGTGCACACCTCCATGTGGACACAATCATTCTAACAGTTCAGTGTGCACACCTCCATGTGGAAACAATCATTATTACAGTTCAGTGTGCACAACTCCATGTGGACAAATTCTAACACTTCAGTGTGCACAATTCCATGTGGACACACTCATTCTAACATTTCAGTGTGCACACCTCCACATGGAAACAATCATTCTAAAGTTCAGTGTGCACACCTGCATGTGGACACAATCATTCTAACAGTTCAGTGTGCACACCTCCATGTGGGCACACTCATTCTAACAGTTCAGTGTGCACACCTCCATGTGGACACACTCATTCTAACAATTCAGTGTGCACACCTCCATGCAGACACAGTCATTCTAACAGTTCAGTGTGCTCACCTCCATGTAGACAGTCTCATTCTAACATTTCGGTGTGCACACCTCCACAGGGACACAATCACTCTAACAATTCAGTGTGCACACCTCCATGCAGACACAGTCATTCTAACAGTTCAGTGTGCACACCTCCATGTGGACACATTCTAACAGTTCAGTGTGCACACCTCCATGTAGACACACTCATTCTAACATTTCAGTGTGCTCACCTCCACAGGGACACAATCCTTCTAACAGTTCAGTGTGCATACCTCCATGCATACACAGTCATTCTGACAGTTCAGAGTGCACTCCTACACAGGGACACACTCATTCTAACAGTTCAGTGTGCACACCTCCATGTGGACACACTCATTCTAACAGTTCAGTGTGCACACCTTCATGTGGGCACACTCAGTCTAACAGTTCAGTGTGCACACCTCCATGTGGACACACTCATTCTAACAGTTCAGTTTGCACACCTCCATGTTGGCACACTCATTCTAACAGTTCAGTTTGCACACTTCCATGTGGGCACACTCAGTCTAACAGTTCAGTGTGCACACCTCCATGTGGGCACACTCATTCTAACAGTTCAGTGTGCACACCTCCACAGGGACACACTCATTCTAACATTTCAGTGTGAACACCTCCACAGGCACACACTCATTCTAACAGTTCAGTGTGCACACCTCCATGTGGACACACTCATTCTAACAGTTCAGTGTGCACACCTCCATGTGGACACATTCTAACAGTTCAGTGTACACACCTCCATGCATACACAGTCATTCTAACAGTTCAGTGTGCACACCTCCATGAGGACACAGTCATTCTTACAGTTCAGTGTGCAAACCTCCATGTGGACACAATCATTCTAACAGTTCAGTGTTCACAACTCCATGTGGACACAGTCATTCTAACATTTCAGTGTGCACACCTCCATGTGGACACACTCATTCTATCAGTTCAGTGTGTACACCTCCATGTGGACACACTCATTCTAACAGTTCAGTGTGCACACCTCCATGTGGGCACATTCAGTCTAAAAGTTCAGTGTGCACACCTCCATGTGGACACACTCATTCTAACAGTTCAGTTTGCACACCTCCATGTGGGCCCACTCATTCTAACAGTTCAGTTTGCACACTTCCATGTGGGCACACTCATTCTAACAGTTCAGTGTGCACACCTCCATGTGGGCACACTCATTCTAACAGTTCAGTGTGCACACCTCCACAGGGACACACTCATTCTAACATTTCAGTGTGCACACCTCCACAGGCACACACTCATTCTAACAGTTCAGTGTGCACACCTCCATGTGGACACAATCATTCTAACTGTTCAATGTGCACACCTCCATGTGGACACGTTCTAACAGTTGAGTGTGCTCACCTCCATGTAGACACACTCATTACAACATTTCAGTGTGCACACCTCCACGGGGACACAATCATTCTAACAATTCAGTGTGCACACCTCCATGCAGACACAGTCATTCTAACAGTTCAGTGTGCACACCTCCATGTGGACACATTCTAACAGTTCAGTGTACACACCTCCATGCATACACAGTCATTCTAACAGTTCAGTGTGCACACCTCCACAGGGACACAATCATTCTAACAGTTCAGTGTGCACACCTCCATGTGGACACACTCATTCTAACAGTGGAGTGTGCACACCTCCATGTGGACATATTCTAACAGTTCAGTGTGCACACTTCCATGTGGGCACACCCATTCTAACAGCTCAGTGTGCACACCTCCATGTGTAAACACTCATTCTAAAAGTTCAGTGTGCACACCTCCACAGGGACACACTCATTCTAACAGTTCAGTGTGCACACCTCCATGTGGACACAGTCTTTCTAACAGTACAGTGTGAACACCTCCATGTGGACACAATCATTCTAACATTTCAGTTTGCACATCTCCATGTGGGCACACTCATTCTAACAGTTCAGTGTGCACACATCCATGTGGACACACTCACTCTAACAGTTCAATGTGCACACCTCCATGGGGAAACATTCTAACAGTTCAGTGTGCACACCTCCATATGGACACACTCATTCTAACAGTTCAGTGTGCACACCTCCATGAGGACACAGTCATTCTTACAGTTCAGTGTGCACACCTCCATGTGGACACAATCATTCTAACAGTTCAGTGTTCACAACTCCATGTGGGCACACTCATTCTAACAGTTCAGTGTGCACACCTCCATGTGGACACAGTCATTCTAACATTTAAGTGTGCACACCTCCATGTGGACACACTCATTCTATCAGTTCAGTGTGCACACCTCCATGTGGACACAATCATTCTAACAGTTCAGTGTGCACACCTCCACGTGGGCACATTCAGTCTAACAGTTCAGTGTGCACACATCCATGTGGACACACTCATTCTAACAGTTCAGTTTGCACACATCCATGTGGGCACACTCATTCTAACAGTTCAGTTTGCACACTTCCATGTGGGCACACTCATTCTAACAGTTCAGTGTGCACACCTCCATGTGGGCACACTCATTCTAACAGTTCAGTGTGCACACCTCCATGTGGAAACACTCATTCTAACAGTTCAGTGTGCACACCTCCATGTGGGCACACTCATTCTAACAGTTCAGTGTGCACACCTCCATGTGGGCACACTCATTCTAACAGTTCAGTGTGCACACCTCCATGTGGACACACTCATTCTAACGGTTCTGTGTGCACACCTCCATGTGGACACACTCATTCTAACAGTTCTGTGTGCACACCTCCATGTGGACACACTCATTCTAACAGTTCAGTGTGCACACCTCCATGAGGACACAGTCATTCTTACAGTTCAGTGTGCTCACCTCCATGTGGACCCACTCATTCTAACAGTTCAGTGTGCACACCTCCATGTGGGTACACTCATTCTAACAGTTCAGTGTGCACACCTCCATGTGGACACAATCATTCTAACAGTTCAGTGTGCACACCTCCATGTGGAAACAATCATTATTACAGTTCAGTGTGCACAACTCCATGTGGACAAATTCTAACACTTCAGTGTGCACACTTCCATGTGGACACACTCATTCTAACATTTCAGTGTGCACACCTCCACATGGAAACAATCATTCTAAAGTTCAGTGTGCACACCTGCATGTGAACACAATCATTCTAACAGTTCAGTGTGCACACCTCCATGTGGGCACACTCATTCTAACAGTTCAGTGTGCACACCTCCATGTGGACACACTCATTCTAACAATTCAGTGTGCACACCTCCATGCAGACACAGTCATTCTAACAGTTCAGTGTGCTCACCTCCATGTAGACAGTCTCATTCTAACATTTCGGTGTGCACACCTCCACAGGGACACAATCACTCTAACAATTCAGTGTGCACACCTCCATGCAGACACAGTCATTCTAACAGTTCAGTGTGCACACCTCCATGTGGACACATTCTAACAGTTCAGTGTGCACACCTCCATGTAGACACACTCATTCTAACATTTCAGTGTGCTCACCTCCACAGGGACACAATCCTTCTAACAGTTCAGTGTGCATACCTCCATGCATACACAGTCATTCTGACAGTTCAGAGTGCACTCCTACACAGGGACACACTCATTCTAACAGTTCAGTGTGCACACCTCCATGTGGACACACTCATTCTAACAGTTCAGTGTGCACACCTTCATGTGGGCACACTCAGTCTAACAGTTCAGTGTGCACACCTCCATGTGGACACACTCATTCTAACAGTTCAGTTTGCACACCTCCATGTTGGCACACTCATTCTAACAGTTCAGTTTGCACACTTCCATGTGGGCACACTCAGTCTAACAGTTCAGTGTGCACACCTCCATGTGGGCACACTCATTCTAACAGTTCAGTGTGCACACCTCCACAGGGACACACTCATTCTAACATTTCAGTGTGAACACCTCCACAGGCACACACTCATTCTAACAGTTCAGTGTGCACACCTCCATGTGGACACACTCATTCTAACAGTTCAGTGTGCACACCTCCATGTGGGTACACTCATTCTAACAGTTCAGTGTACACACCTCCATGCATACACAGTCATTCTAACAGTTCAGTGTGCACACCTCCATGAGGACACAGTCATTCTTACAGTTCAGTGTGCAAACCTCCATGTGGACACAATCATTCTAACAGTTCAGTGTTCACAACTCCATGTGGACACAGTCATTCTAACATTTCAGTGTGCACACCTCCATGTGGACACACTCATTCTATCAGTTCAGTGTGCACACCTCCATGTGGACACACTCATTCTAACAGTTCAGTGTGCACACCTCCATGTGGGCACATTCAGTCTAAAAGTTCAGTGTGCACACCTCCATGTGGACACACTCATTCTAACAGTTCAGTTTGCACACCTCCATGTGGGCCCACTCATTCTAACAGTTCAGTTTGCACACTTCCATGTGGGCACACTCATTCTAACAGTTCAGTGTGCACACCTCCATGTGGGCACACTCATTCTAACATTTCAGTGTGCACACCTCCATGTGGGCACACTCATTCTAACAGTTCAGTGTGCACACCTCCATGTGGGCACACTCATTCTAAGAGTTCAGTGTGCACACCTCCATGTGGGCACACTCATTCTAACAGTTCAGTGTGCACACCTCCATGTGGACACACTCATTCTAACAGTTCTGTGTGCACACGTCCTTGTGGGCACACTCATTCTAACAGTTCAGTGTGCACACCTCCATGTGGACACACTCATTCTAACAGTTCAGTGTGCACACCTCAATGTGGGTACACTCATTCTAACAGTTCAGTGTGCACAACTCCATGTGGACACAATCATTCTAACAGTTCAGTGTGCACACCTCCATGTGGAAACACTCATTCTTACAGTTCAGTGTGCACACCTCCATGTGGGCACACTCGTTCTAACAGTTCAGTGTGCACACCTCCATGTGGACACACTCATTCTAACAGTTCGTGTGCACACCTCCATGTGGACACACTCATTCTAACAGTTCTGTGTGCACACCTCCATGTGGACACACTCATTCTAACAGTTCAGTGTGCACACCTCCATGAGGACACAGTCATTCTAACAGTTCAGTGTGCACACCTCCATGTGGGTACACTCATTCTAACAGTTCAGTGTGCACACCTCCATGTGGACACAATCATTCTAACAGTTCAGTGTGCACACCTCCATGTGGAAACAATCATTCTTACAGTTCAGTGTGCACAACTCCATGTGGACAAATTCTAACACTTCAGTGTGCACACTTCCATGTGGACACACTCATTCTAACATTTCAGTGTGCACACCTCCACATGGAAACAATCATTCTAACAGTTCAGTGTGCACACCTGCATGTGGACACAATAATTCTAACAGTTCAGTGTGCACACCTCCATGGGGGCACACTCATTCTAACAGTTCAATGTGCACATCTCCATGGGGAAACATTCTAACAGTTCAGTGTGCACAACTCCATATGGACCCACTCATTCTAACAGTTCAGTGTGCACACCTCCATGAGGACACAGTCATTCTTACAGTTCAGTGTGCACACCTCCATGTGGACACAGTCATTCTAACATTTCAGTGTGCACACCTCATGTGGACACACTCATTCTAACAGTTCAGTGTGCACACCTCCATGTGGACACACTCATTCTAACAGTTCAGTGTGCACACCTCCATGTGGGCACATTCAGTCTAACAGTTCAGTGTGCACACCTCCATGTGGACACACTCATTCTAACAGTTCAGTTTGCACACCTCCATGTGGGCACACTCATTCTAACAGTTCATTTTGCACACTTCCATGTGGGCACACTCATTCTAACAGTTCAGTGTGCACACCTCCATGTGGGCACACTCATTCTAACAGTTCAGTGTGAACACCTCCATGTGGGCACACTCATTCTAACAGTTCTGTGTGCACACCTCCATGTGGGCACACTCATTCTAACAGTTAAGTGTGCACACCTCCATGTGGACGCACTCATTCTAACAGTTCTGTGTGCACACCTCCATGTGGACACACTCATTCTAACAGTTCTGTGTGCACACCTCCATGTGGACACACTCATTCTAACAGTTCATTGTGCACACCTCCATGAGGACACAGTCATTCTTACAGTTCAGTGTGCACATCTCCATGTGGACCCACTCATTCTAACAGTTCAGTGTGCACACCTCCATGTGGGTACACTCATTCTTACAGTTCAGTGTGCACACCTCCATGTGGGCACACTCATTCTAACAGTTCAGTGTGCACACCTCCATGTGCACACACTCATTCTAACAGTTCGTGTGCACACCTCCATGTGGACACACTCATTCTAACAGTTCTGTGTGCACACCTCCATGTGGACACACTCATTCTAACAGTTCAGTGTGCACACCTCCATGAGGACACAGTCATTCTAACAGTTCAGTGTGCACACCTCCATGTGGGTACACTCATTCTAACAGTTCAGTGTGCACACCTCCATGTGGACACAATCATTCTAACAGTTCAGTGTGCACACCTCCATGTGGAAACAATCATTCTTACAGTTCAGTGTGCACAACTCCATGTGGACAAATTCTAACACTTCAGTGTGCACACTTCCATGTGGACACACTCATTCTAACATTTCAGTGTGCACACCTCCACATGGAAACAATCATTCTAACAGTTCAGTGTGCACACCTGCATGTGGACACAATCATTCTAACAGTTCAGTGTGCACACCTCCATGGGGGCACAGTCATTCTAACAGTTCAATGTGCACATCTCCATGGGGAAACATTCTAACAGTTCAGTGTGCACAACTCCATATGGACCCACTCATTCTAACAGTTCAGTGTGCACACCTCCATGAGGACACAGTCATTCTTACAGTTCAGTGTGCACACCTCCATGTGGACACAGTCATTCTAACATTTCAGTGTGCACACCTCATGTGGACACACTCATTCTAACAGTTCAGTGTGCACACCTCCATGTGGACACACTCATTCTAACAGTTCAATGTGCACACCTCCATGTGGGCACATTCAGTCTAACAGTTCAGTGTGCACACCTCCATGTGGACACACTCATTCTAACAGTTCAGTTTGCACACCTCCATGTGGGCACACTCATTCTAACAGTTCATTTTGCACACTTCCATGTGGGCACACTCATTCTAACAGTTCAGTGTGCACACCTCCATGTGGGCACACTCATTCTAACAGTTCAGTGTGAACACCTCCATGTGGGCACACTCATTCTAACAGTTCAGTGTGCACACCTCCATGTGGGCACACTCATTCTAACAGTTCTGTGTGCACACCTCCATGTGGGCACACTCATTCTAACAGTTAAGTGTGCACACCTCCATGTGGACGCACTCATTCTAACAGTTCTGTGTGCACACCTCCATGTGGACACACTCATTCTAACAGTTCATTGTGCACACCTCCATGAGGACACAGTCATTCTTACAGTTCAGTGTGCACATCTCCATGTGGACCCACTCATTCTAACAGTTCAGTGTGAACACCTCCATGTGGGTACACTCATTCTAACAGTTCAGTGTGCACACCTCCATGTGGACACACTCATTCTAACAGTTCAGTGTGCACACCTCCATGTGGAAACACTCATTCTTACAGTTCAGTGTGCACAACTCCATGTGGACAAATTCTAACACATCAGTGTGCACACTTCCATGTGGACACACTCCTTCTAACATTTCAGTGTGCACACCTCCACATGGAAACAATCATTCTAACAGTTCAGTGTGCACACCTGCATGTGGACACAATCATTCTAACAGTTCAGTGTGCACACCTCCATGTGGGCACACTCATTCTAACAGTTCAGTGTGCACACCTCCATGTGGACACACTCATTCTAACAATTCAGTGTGCACACCTCCATGCAGACACAGGCATTCTAACAGTTCAGTGTGATCACCTCCATGTAGACAGCCTCATTCTAACATTTCAGTGTGCACACCTCCACAGGGACACAATCACTCTAACAATTCAGTGTGCACACCTCCATGCAGACACAGTCATTCTAACAGTTCAGTGTGCACACCTCCATGTGGACACATTCTAACAGTTCAGTGTGCACACCTCCATGTAGACACACTCATTCTAACATTTCAGTGTGCTCACCTCCACAGGTACACAATCCTTCTAACACTTCAGTGTGCATACCTCCATGCATACACAGTGATTTTAACAGTTCAGTGTGAACACCTCCACAGGGACACACTCATTCTAACAGTTCAGTGTGCACACCTCCATGTGGACACACTCATTCTAACAGTTCAGTGTGCACACCTCCATGTGGGCACACTCAGTCTAACAGTTCAGTGTGCACACCTCCATGTGGACACACTCATTCTAACAGTTCAGTGTGCACACTTCCATGTGGGCACACTCAGTCTAACAGTTCAGTGTGCACACCTCCATGTGGGCACACTCATTCTCACAGTTCAGTGTGCACACCTCCATGTGGGCACACTCATTTTAACAGTTCAGTGTGCACACCTCCACAGGGACACACTCATTCTAACATTTCAGTGTGCACACCTCCACAGGCAAACACTCATTCTAACAGTTCAGTGTGCACACCTCCATGTGGACACACTCATTCTAACATTTCAGTGTGCACACCTCCACAGGGACACACTCATTCTAACAGTTCAGTGTGCACACCTCCATGTGGACCCACTCATTCTAACAGTTCAGTGTGCACACCTCCATGTGGGTACACTCATTCTAACAGTTCAGTGTGCACACCTCCATGTGGACACAATCATTCTAACAGTTCAGTGTGCACACCTCCATGTGGAAACAATCATTATTACAGTTCAGTGTGCACAACTCCATGTGGACAAATTCTAACACTTCAGTGTGCACACTTCCATGTGGACACACTCATTCTAACATTTCAGTGTGCACACCTCCACATGGAAACAATCATTCTAAAGTTCAGTGTGCACACCTGCATGTGGACACAATCATTCTAACAGTTCAGTGTGCACACCTCCATGTGGGCACACTCATTCTAACAGTTCAGTGTGCACACCTCCATGTGGACACACTCATTCTAACAATTCAGTGTGCACACCTCCATGCAGACACAGTCATTCTAACAGTTCAGTGTGCTCACCTCCATGTAGACAGTCTCATTCTAACTTTTCGGTGTGCACACCTCCACAGGGACACAATCACTCTAACAATTCAGTGTGCACACCTCCATGCAGACACAGTCATTCTAACAGTTCAGTGTGCACACCTCCATGTGGACACATTCTAACAGTTCAGTGTGCACACCTCCATGTAGACACACTCATTCTAACATTTCAGTGTGCTCACCTCCACAGGGACACAATCCTTCTAACAGTTCAGTGTGCATACCTCCATGCATACACAGTCATTCTGACAGTTCAGAGTGCACACCTACACAGGGACACACTCATTCTAACAGTTCAGTGTGCACACCTCCATGTGGACACACTCATTCTAACAGTTCAGTGTGCACACCTTCATGTGGGCGCACTCAGTCTAACAGTTCAGTGTGCACACCTCCATGTGGACACACTCATTCTAACAGTTCAGTTTGCACACCTCCATGTTGGCACACTCATTCTAACAGTTCAGTTTGCACACTTCCATGTGGGCACACTCAGTCTAACAGTTCAGTGTGCACACCTCCATGTGGGCACACTCATTCTAACAGTTCAGTGTGCACACCTCCACAGGGACACACTCATTCTAACATTTCAGTGTGAACACCTCCACAGGCACACACTCATTCTAACAGTTCAGTGTGCACACCTCCATGTGGACACACTCATTCTAACAGTTCAGTGTGCACACCTCCATGTGGACACATTCTAACAGTTCAGTGTACACACCTCCATGCATACACAGTCATTCTAACAGTTCAGTGTGCACACCTCCATGAGGACACAGTCATTCTTACAGTTCAGTGTGCAAACCTCCATGTGGACACAATCATTCTAACAGTTCAGTGTTCACAACTCCATGTGGACACAGTCATTCTAACATTTCAGTGTGCACACCTCCATGTGGACACACTCATTCTATCAGTTCAGTGTGCACACCTCCATGTGGACACACTCATTCTAACAGTTCAGTTTGCACACTTCCATGTGGGCACACTCAGTCTAACAGTTCAGTGTGCACACCTCCATGTGGGCACACTCATTCTAACAGTTCAGTGTGCACACCTCCACAGGGACACACTCATTCTAACATTTCAGTGTGAACACCTCCACAGGCACACACTCATTCTAACAGTTCAGTGTGCACACCTCCATGTGGACACACTCATTCTAACAGTTCAGTGTGCACACCTCCATGTGGGTACACTCATTCTAACATTTCAGTGTACACACCTCCATGCATACACAGTCATTCTAACAGTTCAGTGTGCACACCTCCATGAGGACACAGTCATTCTTACAGTTCAGTGTGCAAACCTCCATGTGGACACAATCATTCTAACAGTTCAGTGTTCACAACTCCATGTGGACACAGTCATTCTAACATTTCAGTGTGCACACCTCCATGTGGACACACTCATTCTATCAGTTCAGTGTGCACACCTCCATGTGGACACACTCATTCTAACAGTTCAGTGTGCACACCTCCATGTGGGCACATTCAGTCTAAAAGTTCAGTGTGCACACCTCCATGTGGACACACTCATTCTAACAGTTCAGTTTGCACACCTCCATGTGGGCCCACTCATTCTAACAGTTCAGTTTGCACACTTCCATGTGGGCACACTCATTCTAACAGTTCAGTGTGCACACCTCCATGTGGGCACACTCATTCTAACATTTCAGTGTGCACACCTCCATGTGGGCACACTCATTCTAACAGTTCAGTGTGCACACCTCCATGTGGGCACACTCATTCTAAGAGTTCAGTGTGCACACCTCCATGTGGGCACACTCATTCTAACAGTTCAGTGTGCACACCTCCATGTGGACACACTCATTCTAACAGTTCTGTGTGCACACGTCCTTGTGGGCACACTCATTCTAACAGTTCAGTGTGCACACCTCCATGTGGACACACTCATTCTAACAGTTCAGTGTGCACACCTCAATGTGGGTACACTCATTCTAACAGTTCAGTGTGCACAACTCCATGTGGACACAATCATTCTAACAGTTCAGTGTGCACACCTCCATGTGGAAACACTCATTCTTACAGTTCAGTGTGCACACCTCCATGTGGGCACACTCATTCTAACAGTTCAGTGTGCACACCTCCATGTGGACACACTCATTCTAACAGTTCGTGTGCACACCTCCATGTGGACACACTCATTCTAACAGTTCTGTGTGCACACCTCCATGTGGACACACTCATTCTAACAGTTCAGTGTGCACACCTCCATGAGGACACAGTCATTCTAACAGTTCAGTGTGCACACCTCCATGTGGGTACACTCATTCTAACAGTTCAGTGTGCACACCTCCATGTGGACACAATCATTCTAACAGTTCAGTGTGCACACCTCCATGTGGAAACAATCATTCTTACAGTTCAGTGTGCACAACTCCATGTGGACAAATTCTAACACTTCAGTGTGCACACTTCCATGTGGACACACTCATTCTAACATTTCAGTGTGCACACCTCCACATGGAAACAATCATTCTAACAGTTCAGTGTGCACACCTGCATGTGGACACAATCATTCTAACAGTTCAGTGTGCACACCTCCATGGGGGCACACTCATTCTAACAGTTCAATGTGCACATCTCCATGGGGAAACATTCTAACAGTTCAGTGTGCACAACTCCATATGGACCCACTCATTCTAACAGTTCAGTGTGCACACCTCCATGAGGACACAGTCATTCTTACAGTTCAGTGTGCACACCTCCATGTGGACACAGTCATTCTAACATTTCAGTGTGCACACCTCATGTGGACACACTCATTCTAACAGTTCAGTGTGCACACCTCCATGTGGTCACACTCATTCTAACAGTTCAGTGTGCACACCTCCATGTGGGCACATTCAGTCTAACAGTTCAGTGTGCACACCTCCATGTGGACACACTCATTCTAACAGTTCAGTTTGCACACCTCCATGTGGGCACACTCATTCTAACAGTTCATTTTGCACACTTCCATGTGGGCACACTCATTCTAACAGTTCAGTGTGCACACCTCCATGTGGGCACACTCATTCTAACAGTTCAGTGTGAACACCTCCATGTGGGCACACTCATTCTAACAGTTCAGTGTGCACACCTCCATGTGGGCACACTCATTCTAACAGTTCTGTGTGCACACCTCCATGTGGGCACACTCATTCTAACAGTTAAGTGTGCACACCTCCATGTGGACGCACTCATTCTAACAGTTCTGTGTGCACACCTCCATGTGGACACACTCATTCTAACAGTTCTGTGTGCACACCTCCATGTGGACACACTCATTCTAACAGTTCATTGTGCACACCTCCATGAGGACACAGTCATTCTTACAGTTCAGTGTGCACATCTCCATGTGGACCCACTCATTCTAACAGTTCAGTGTGCACACCTCCATGTGGGTACACTCATTCTTACAGTTCAGTGTGCACACCTCCATGTGGGCACACTCATTCTAACAGTTCAGTGTGCACACCTCCATGTGCACACACTCATTCTAACAGTTCGTGTGCACACCTCCATGTGGACACACTCATTCTAACAGTTCTGTGTGCACACCTCCATGTGGACACACTCATTCTAACAGTTCAGTGTGCACACCTCCATGAGGACACAGTCATTCTAACAGTTCAGTGTGCACACCTCCATGTGGGTACACTCATTCTAACAGTTCAGTGTGCACACCTCCATGTGGACACAATCATTCTAACAGTTCAGTGTGCACACCTCCATGTGGAAACAATCATTCTTACAGTTCAGTGTGCACAACTCCATGTGGACAAATTCTAACACTTCAGTGTGCACACTTCCATGTGGACACACTCATTCTAACATTTCAGTGTGCACACCTCCACATGGAAACAATCATTCTAACAGTTCAGTGTGCACACCTGCATGTGGACACAATCATTCTAACAGTTCAGTGTGCACACCTCCATGGGGGCACAGTCATTCTAACAGTTCAATGTGCACATCTCCATGGGGAAACATTCTAACAGTTCAGTGTGCACAACTCCATATGGACCCACTCATTCTAACAGTTCAGTGTGCACACCTCCATGAGGACACAGTCATTCTTACAGTTCAGTGTGCACACCTCCATGTGGACACAGTCATTCTAACATTTCAGTGTGCACACCTCATGTGGACACACTCATTCTAACAGTTCAGTGTGCACACCTCCATGTGGACACACTCATTCTAACAGTTCAATGTGCACACCTCCATGTGGGCACATTCAGTCTAACAGTTCAGTGTGCACACCTCCATGTGGACACACTCATTCTAACAGTTCAGTTTGCACACCTCCATGTGGGCACACTCATTCTAACAGTTCATTTTGCACACTTCCATGTGGGCACACTCATTCTAACAGTTCAGTGTGCACACCTCCATGTGGGCACACTCATTCTAACAGTTCAGTGTGAACACCTCCATGTGGGCACACTCATTCTAACAGTTCAGTGTGCACACCTCCATGTGGGCACACTCATTCTAACAGTTCTGTGTGCACACCTCCATGTGGGCACACTCATTCTAACAGTTAAGTGTGCACACCTCCATGTGGACGCACTCATTCTAACAGTTCTGTGTGCACACCTCCATGTGGACACACTCATTCTAACAGTTCATTGTGCACACCTCCATGAGGACACAGTCATTCTTACAGTTCAGTGTGCACATCTCCATGTGGACCCACTCATTCTAACAGTTCAGTGTGCACACCTCCATGTGGGTACACTCATTCTAACAGTTCAGTGTGCACACCTCCATGTGGACACACTCATTCTAACAGTTCAGTGTGCACACCTCCATGTGGAAACACTCATTCTTACAGTTCAGTGTGCACAACTCCATGTGGACAAATTCTAACACATCAGTGTGCACACTTCCATGTGGACACACTCCTTCTAACATTTCAGTGTGCACACCTCCACATGGAAACAATCATTCTAACAGTTCAGTGTGCACACCTGCATGTGGACACAATCATTCTAACAGTTCAGTGTGCACACCTCCATGTGGGCACACTCATTCTAACAGTTCAGTGTGCACACCTCCATGTGGACACACTCATTCTAACAATTCAGTGTGCACACCTCCATGCAGACACAGGCATTCTAACAGTTCAGTGTGCTCACCTCCATGTAGACAGCCTCATTCTAACATTTCAGTGTGCACACCTCCACAGGGACACAATCACTCTAACAATTCAGTGTGCACACCTCCATGCAGACACAGTCATTCTAACAGTTCAGTGTGCACACCTCCATGTGGACACATTCTAACAGTTCAGTGTGCACACCTCCATGTAGACACACTCATTCTAACATTTCAGTGTGCTCACCTCCACAGGTACACAATCCTTCTAACACTTCAGTGTGCATACCTCCATGCATACACAGTGATTTTAACAGTTCAGTGTGAACACCTCCACAGGGACACACTCATTCTAACAGTTCAGTGTGCACACCTCCATGTGGACACACTCATTCTAACAGTTCAGTGTGCACACCTCCATGTGGGCACACTCAGTCTAACAGTTCAGTGTGCACACCTCCATGTGGACACACTCATTCTAACAGTTCAGTGTGCACACTTCCATGTGGGCACACTCAGTCTAACAGTTCAGTGTGCACACCTCCATGTGGGCACACTCATTCTCACAGTTCAGTGTGCACACCTCCATGTGGGCACACTCATTTTAACAGTTCAGTGTGCACACCTCCACAGGGACACACTCATTCTAACATTTCAGTGTGCACACCTCCACAGGCAAACACTCATTCTAACAGTTCAGTGTGCACACCTCCATGTGGACACACTCATTCTAACATTTCAGTGTGCACACCTCCACAGGGACACACTCATTCTAACAGTTCAGTGTGCACACCTCCATGTGGACCCACTCATTCTAACAGTTCAGTGTGCACACCTCCATGTGGGTACACTCATTCTAACAGTTCAGTGTGCACACCTCCATGTGGACACAATCATTCTAACAGTTCAGTGTGCACACCTCCATGTGGAAACAATCATTATTACAGTTCAGTGTGCACAACTCCATGTGGACAAATTCTAACACTTCAGTGTGCACACTTCCATGTGGACACACTCATTCTAACATTTCAGTGTGCACACCTCCACATGGAAACAATCATTCTAAAGTTCAGTGTGCACACCTGCATGTGGACACAATCATTCTAACAGTTCAGTGTGCACACCTCCATGTGGGCACACTCATTCTAACAGTTCAGTGTGCACACCTCCATGTGGACACACTCATTCTAACAATTCAGTGTGCACACCTCCATGCAGACACAGTCATTCTAACAGTTCAGTGTGCTCACCTCCATGTAGACAGTCTCATTCTAACTTTTCGGTGTGCACACCTCCACAGGGACACAATCACTCTAACAATTCAGTGTGCACACCTCCATGCAGACACAGTCATTCTAACAGTTCAGTGTGCACACCTCCATGTGGACACATTCTAACAGTTCAGTGTGCACACCTCCATGTAGACACACTCATTCTAACATTTCAGTGTGCTCACCTCCACAGGGACACAATCCTTCTAACAGTTCAGTGTGCATACCTCCATGCATACACAGTCATTCTGACAGTTCAGAGTGCACACCTACACAGGGACACACTCATTCTAACAGTTCAGTGTGCACACCTCCATGTGGACACACTCATTCTAACAGTTCAGTGTGCACACCTTCATGTGGGCGCACTCAGTCTAACAGTTCAGTGTGCACACCTCCATGTGGACACACTCATTCTAACAGTTCAGTTTGCACACCTCCATGTTGGCACACTCATTCTAACAGTTCAGTTTGCACACTTCCATGTGGGCACACTCAGTCTAACAGTTCAGTGTGCACACCTCCATGTGGGCACACTCATTCTAACAGTTCAGTGTGCACACCTCCACAGGGACACACTCATTCTAACATTTCAGTGTGAACACCTCCACAGGCACACACTCATTCTAACAGTTCAGTGTGCACACCTCCATGTGGACACACTCATTCTAACAGTTCAGTGTGCACACCTCCATGTGGACACATTCTAACAGTTCAGTGTACACACCTCCATGCATACACAGTCATTCTAACAGTTCAGTGTGCACACCTCCATGAGGACACAGTCATTCTTACAGTTCAGTGTGCAAACCTCCATGTGGACACAACATTCTAACAGTTCAGTGTTCACAACTCCATGTGGACACAGTCATTCTAACATTTCAGTGTGCACACCTCCATGTGGACACACTCATTCTATCAGTTCAGTGTGCACACCTCCATGTGGACACACTCATTCTAACAGTTCAGTTTGCACACTTCCATGTGGGCACACTCAGTCTAACAGTTCAGTGTGCACACCTCCATGTGGGCACACTCATTCTAACAGTTCAGTGTGCACACCTCCACAGGGACACACTCATTCTAACATTTCAGTGTGAACACCTCCACAGGCACACACTCATTCTAACAGTTCAGTGTGCACACCTCCATGTGGACACACTCATTCTAACAGTTCAGTGTGCACACCTCCATGTGGGTACACTCATTCTAACATTTCAGTGTACACACCTCCATGCATACACAGTCATTCTAACAGTTCAGTGTGCACACCTCCATGAGGACACAGTCATTCTTACAGTTCAGTGTGCAAACCTCCATGTGGACACAATCATTCTAACAGTTCAGTGTTCACAACTCCATGTGGACACAGTCATTCTAACATTTCAGTGTGCACACCTCCATGTGGACACACTCATTCTATCAGTTCAGTGTGCACACCTCCATGTGGACACACTCATTCTAACAGTTCAGTGTGCACACCTCCATGTGGGCACATTCAGTCTAAAAGTTCAGTGTGCACACCTCCATGTGGACACACTCATTCTAACAGTTCAGTTTGCACACCTCCATGTGGGCCCACTCATTCTAACAGTTCAGTTTGCACACTTCCATGTGGGCACACTCATTCTAACAGTTCAGTGTGCACACCTCCATGTGGGCACACTCATTCTAACATTTCAGTGTGCACACCTCCATGTGGGCACACTCATTCTAACAGTTCAGTGTGCACACCTCCATGTGGGCACACTCATTCTAAGAGTTCAGTGTGCACACCTCCATGTGGGCACACTCATTCTAACAGTTCAGTGTGCACACCTCCATGTGGACACACTCATTCTAACAGTTCTGTGTGCACACGTCCTTGTGGGCACACTCATTCTAACAGTTCAGTGTGCACACCTCCATGTGGACACACTCATTCTAACAGTTCAGTGTGCACACCTCAATGTGGGTACACTCATTCTAACAGTTCAGTGTGCACAACTCCATGTGGACACAATCATTCTAACAGTTCAGTGTGCACACCTCCATGTGGAAACACTCATTCTTACAGTTCAGTGTGCACACCTCCATGTGGGCACACTCATTCTAACAGTTCAGTGTGCACACCTCCATGTGGACACACTCATTCTAACAGTTCGTGTGCACACCTCCATGTGGACACACTCATTCTAACAGTTCTGTGTGCACACCTCCATGTGGACACACTCATTCTAACAGTTCAGTGTGCACACCTCCATGAGGACACAGTCATTCTAACAGTTCAGTGTGCACACCTCCATGTGGGTACACTCATTCTAACAGTTCAGTGTGCACACCTCCATGTGGACACAATCATTCTAACAGTTCAGTGTGCACACCTCCATGTGGAAACAATCATTCTTACAGTTCAGTGTGCACAACTCCATGTGGACAAATTCTAACACTTCAGTGTGCACACTTCCATGTGGACACACTCATTCTAACATTTCAGTGTGCACATCTCCACATGGAAACAATCATTCTAACAGTTCAGTGTGCACACCTGCATGTGGACACAATCATTCTAACAGTTCAGTGTGCACACCTCCATGGGGGCACACTCATTCTAACAGTTCAATGTGCACATCTCCATGGGGAAACATTCTAACAGTTCAGTGTGCACAACTCCATATGGACCCACTCATTCTAACAGTTCAGTGTGCACACCTCCATGAGGACACAGTCATTCTTACAGTTCAGTGTGCACACCTCCATGTGGACACAGTCATTCTAACATTTCAGTGTGCACACCTCATGTGGACACACTCATTCTAACAGTTCAGTGTGCACACCTCCATGTGGTCACACTCATTCTAACAGTTCAGTGTGCACACCTCCATGTGGGCACATTCAGTCTAACAGTTCAGTGTGCACACCTCCATGTGGACACACTCATTCTAACAGTTCAGTTTGCACACCTCCATGTGGGCACACTCATTCTAACAGTTCATTTTGCACACTTCCATGTGGGCACACTCATTCTAACAGTTCAGTGTGCACACCTCCATGTGGGCACACTCATTCTAACAGTTCAGTGTGAACACCTCCATGTGGGCACACTCATTCTAACAGTTCAGTGTGCACACCTCCATGTGGGCACACTCATTCTAACAGTTCTGTGTGCACACCTCCATGTGGGCACACTCATTCTAACAGTTAAGTGTGCACACCTCCATGTGGACGCACTCATTCTAACAGTTCTGTGTGCACACCTCCATGTGGACACACTCATTCTAACAGTTCTGTGTGCACACCTCCATGTGGACACACTCATTCTAACAGTTCATTGTGCACACCTCCATGAGGACACAGTCATTCTTACAGTTCAGTGTGCACATCTCCATGTGGACCCACTCATTCTAACAGTTCAGTGTGCACACCTCCATGTGGGTACACTCATTCTTACAGTTCAGTGTGCACACCTCCATGTGGGCACACTCATTCTAACAGTTCATTTTGCACACTTCCATGTGGGCACACTCATTCTAACAGTTCAGTGTGCACACCTCCATGTGGGCACACTCATTCTAACAGTTCAGTGTGAACACCTCCATGTGGGCACACTCATTCTAACAGTTCAGTGTGCACACCTCCATGTGGGCACACTCATTCTAACAGTTCTGTGTGCACACCTCCATGTGGGCACACTCATTCTAACAGTTAAGTGTGCACACCTCCATGTGGACGCACTCATTCTAACAGTTCTGTGTGCACACCTCCATGTGGACACACTCATTCTAACAGTTCTGTGTGCACACCTCCAGGTGGACACACTCATTCTAACAGTTCATTGTGCACACCTCCATGAGGACACAGTCATTCTTACAGTTCAGTGTGCACATCTCCATGTGGACCCACTCATTCTAACAGTTCAGTGTGCACACCTCCATGTGGGTACACTCATTCTTACAGTTCAGTGTGCACACCTCCATGTGGGCACACTCATTCTAACAGTTCAGTGTGCACACCTCCATGTGCACACACTCATTCTAACAGTTCGTGTGCACACCTCCATGTGGACACACTCATTCTAACAGTTCTGTGTGCACACCTCCATGTGGACACACTCATTCTAACAGTTCAGTGTGCACACCTCCATGAGGACACAGTCATTCTAACAGTTCAGTGTGCACACCTCCATGTGGGTACACTCATTCTAACAGTTCAGTGTGCACACCTCCATGTGGACACAATCATTCTAACAGTTCAGTGTGCACACCTCCATGTGGAAACAATCATTCTTACAGTTCAGTGTGCACAACTCCATGTGGACAAATTCTAACACTTCAGTGTGCACACTTCCATGTGGACACACTCATTCTAACATTTCAGTGTGCACACCTCCACATGGAAACAATCATTCTAACAGTTCAGTGTGCACACCTGCATGTGGACACAATCATTCTAACAGTTCAGTGTGCACACCTCCATGGGGGCACAGTCATTCTAACAGTTCAATGTGCACATCTCCATGGGGAAACATTCTAACAGTTCAGTGTGCACAACTCCATATGGACCCACTCATTCTAACAGTTCAGTGTGCACACCTCCATGAGGACACAGTCATTCTTACAGTTCAGTGTGCACACCTCCATGTGGACACAGTCATTCTAACATTTCAGTGTGCACACCTCATGTGGACACACTCATTCTAACAGTTCAGTGTGCACACCTCCATGTGGACACACTCATTCTAACAGTTCAGTGTGCACACCTCCATGTGGGCACATTCAGTCTAACAGTTCAGTGTGCACACCTCCATGTGGACACACTCATTCTAACAGTTCAGTTTGCACACCTCCATGTGGGCACACTCATTCTAACAGTTCATTTTGCACACTTCCATGTGGGCACACTCATTCTAACAGTTCAGTGTGCACACCTCCATGTGGGCACACTCATTCTAACAGTTCAGTGTGAACACCTCCATGTGGGCACACTCATTCTAACAGTTCAGTGTGCACACCTCCATGTGGGCACACTCATTCTAACAGTTCTGTGTGCACACCTCCATGTGGGCACACTCATTCTAACAGTTAAGTGTGCACACCTCCATGTGGACGCACTCATTCTAACAGTTCTGTGTGCACACCTCCATGTGGACACACTCATTCTAACAGTTCATTGTGCACACCTCCATGAGGACACAGTCATTCTTACAGTTCAGTGTGCACATCTCCATGTGGACCCACTCATTCTAACAGTTCAGTGTGCACACCTCCATGTGGGTACACTCATTCTAACAGTTCAGTGTGCACACCTCCATGTGGACACACTCATTCTAACAGTTCAGTGTGCACACCTCCATGTGGAAACACTCATTCTTACAGTTCAGTGTGCACAACTCCATGTGGACAAATTCTAACACATCAGTGTGCACACTTCCATGTGGACACACTCCTTCTAACATTTCAGTGTGCACACCTCCACATGGAAACAATCATTCTAACAGTTCAGTGTGCACACCTGCATGTGGACACAATCATTCTAACAGTTCAGTGTGCACACCTCCATGTGGGCACACTCATTCTAACAGTTCAGTGTGCACACCTCCATGTGGACACACTCATTCTAACAATTCAGTGTGCACACCTCCATGCAGACACAGGCATTCTAACAGTTCAGTGTGCTCACCTCCATGTAGACAGCCTCATTCTAACATTTCAGTGTGCACACCTCCACAGGGACACAATCACTCTAACAATTCAGTGTGCACACCTCCATGCAGACACAGTCATTCTAACAGTTCAGTGTGCACACCTCCATGTGGACACATTCTAACAGTTCAGTGTGCACACCTCCATGTAGACACACTCATTCTAACATTTCAGTGTGCTCACCTCCACAGGTACACAATCCTTCTAACACTTCAGTGTGCATACCTCCATGCATACACAGTGATTTTAACAGTTCAGTGTGAACACCTCCACAGGGACACACTCATTCTAACAGTTCAGTGTGCACACCTCCATGTGGACACACTCATTCTAACAGTTCAGTGTGCACACCTCCATGTGGGCACACTCAGTCTAACAGTTCAGTGTGCACACCTCCATGTCGACACACTCATTCTAACAGTTCAGTGTGCACACTTCCATGTGGGCACACTCAGTCTAACAGTTCAGTGTGCACACCTCCATGTGGGCACACTCATTCTCACAGTTCAGTGTGCACACCTCCATGTGGGCACACTCATTTTAACAGTTCAGTGTGCACACCTCCACAGGGACACACTCATTCTAACATTTCAGTGTGCACACCTCCACAGGCAAACACTCATTCTAACAGTTCAGTGTGCACACCTCCATGTGGACACACTCATTCTAACATTTCAGTGTGCACACCTCCACAGGGACACACTCATTCTAACAGTTCAGTGTGCACACCTCCACATGGAAACAATCATTCTAACAGTTCAGTGTGCACACCTGCATGTGGACACAATCATTCTAACAGTTCAGTTTGCACACCTCCATGTGGGCCCACTCATTCTAACAGTTCAGTTTGCACACTTCCATGTGGGCACACTCATTCTAACAGTTCAGTGTGCACACCTCCATGTGGGCACACTCATTCTAACATTTCAGTGTGCACACCTCCATGTGGGCACACTCATTCTAACAGTTCAGTGTGCACACCTCCATGTGGGCACACTCATTCTAAGAGTTCAGTGTGCACACCTCCATGTGGGCACACTCATTCTAACAGTTCAGTGTGCACACCTCCATGTGGACACACTCATTCTAACAGTTCTGTGTGCACACGTCCTTGTGGGCACACTCATTCTAACAGTTCAGTGTGCACACCTCCATGTGGACACACTCATTCTAACAGTTCAGTGTGCACACCTCAATGTGGGTACACTCATTCTAACAGTTCAGTGTGCACAACTCCATGTGGACACAATCATTCTAACAGTTCAGTGTGCACACCTCCATGTGGAAACACTCATTCTTACAGTTCAGTGTGCACACCTCCATGTGGGCACACTCATTCTAACAGTTCAGTGTGCACACCTCCATGTGGACACACTCATTCTAACAGTTCGTGTGCACACCTCCATGTGGACACACTCATTCTAACAGTTCTGTGTGCACACCTCCATGTGGACACACTCATTCTAACAGTTCAGTGTGCACACCTCCATGAGGACACAGTCATTCTAACAGTTCAGTGTGCACACCTCCATGTGGGTACACTCATTCTAACAGTTCAGTGTGCACACCTCCATGTGGACACAATCATTCTAACAGTTCAGTGTGCACACCTCCATGTGGAAACAATCATTCTTACAGTTCAGTGTGCACAACTCCATGTGGACAAATTCTAACACTTCAGTGTGCACACTTCCATGTGGACACACTCATTCTAACATTTCAGTGTGCACACCTCCACATGGAAACAATCATTCTAACAGTTCAGTGTGCACACCTGCATGTGGACACAATCATTCTAACAGTTCAGTGTGCACACCTCCATGGGGGCACACTCATTCTAACAGTTCAATGTGCACATCTCCATGGGGAAACATTCTAACAGTTCAGTGTGCACAACTCCATATGGACCCACTCATTCTAACAGTTCAGTGTGCACACCTCCATGAGGACACAGTCATTCTTACAGTTCAGTGTGCACACCTCCATGTGGACACAGTCATTCTAACATTTCAGTGTGCACACCTCATGTGGACACACTCATTCTAACAGTTCAGTGTGCACACCTCCATGTGGTCACACTCATTCTAACAGTTCAGTGTGCACACCTCCATGTGGGCACATTCAGTCTAACAGTTCAGTGTGCACACCTCCATGTGGACACACTCATTCTAACAGTTCAGTTTGCACACCTCCATGTGGGCACACTCATTCTAACAGTTCATTTTGCACACTTCCATGTGGGCACACTCATTCTAACAGTTCAGTGTGCACACCTCCATGTGGGCACACTCATTCTAACAGTTCAGTGTGAACACCTCCATGTGGGCACACTCATTCTAACAGTTCAGTGTGCACACCTCCATGTGGGCACACTCATTCTAACAGTTCTGTGTGCACACCTCCATGTGGGCACACTCATTCTAACAGTTAAGTGTGCACACCTCCATGTGGACGCACTCATTCTAACAGTTCTGTGTGCACACCTCCATGTGGACACACTCATTCTAACAGTTCTGTGTGCACACCTCCATGTGGACACACTCATTCTAACAGTTCATTGTGCACACCTCCATGAGGACACAGTCATTCTTACAGTTCAGTGTGCACATCTCCATGTGGACCCACTCATTCTAACAGTTCAGTGTGCACACCTCCATGTGGGTACACTCATTCTTACAGTTCAGTGTGCACACCTCCATGTGGGCACACTCATTCTAACAGTTCAGTGTGCACACCTCCATGTGCACACACTCATTCTAACAGTTCGTGTGCACACCTCCATGTGGACACACTCATTCTAACAGTTCTGTGTGCACACCTCCATGTGGACACACTCATTCTAACAGTTCAGTGTGCACACCTCCATGAGGACACAGTCATTCTAACAGTTCAGTGTGCACACCTCCATGTGGGTACACTCATTCTAACAGTTCAGTGTGCACACCTCCATGTGGACACAATCATTCTAACAGTTCAGTGTGCACACCTCCATGTGGAAACAATCATTCTTACAGTTCAGTGTGCACAACTCCATGTGGACAAATTCTAACACTTCAGTGTGCACACTTCCATGTGGACACACTCATTCTAACATTTCAGTGTGCACACCTCCACATGGAAACAATCATTCTAACAGTTCAGTGTGCACACCTGCATGTGGACACAATCATTCTAACAGTTCAGTGTGCACACCTCCATGGGGGCACAGTCATTCTAACAGTTCAATGTGCACATCTCCATGGGGAAACATTCTAACAGTTCAGTGTGCACAACTCCATATGGACCCACTCATTCTAACAGTTCAGTGTGCACACCTCCATGAGGACACAGTCATTCTTACAGTTCAGTGTGCACACCTCCATGTGGACACAGTCATTCTAACATTTCAGTGTGCACACCTCATGTGGACACACTCATTCTAACAGTTCAGTGTGCACACCTCCATGTGGACACACTCATTCTAACAGTTCAGTGTGCACACCTCCATGTGGGCACATTCAGTCTAACAGTTCAGTGTGCACACCTCCATGTGGACACACTCATTCTAACAGTTCAGTTTGCACACCTCCATGTGGGCACACTCATTCTAACAGTTCATTTTGCACACTTCCATGTGGGCACACTCATTCTAACAGTTCAGTGTGCACACCTCCATGTGGGCACACTCATTCTAACAGTTCAGTGTGAACACCTCCATGTGGGCACACTCATTCTAACAGTTCAGTGTGCACACCTCCATGTGGGCACACTCATTCTAACAGTTCTGTGTGCACACCTCCATGTGGGCACACTCATTCTAACAGTTAAGTGTGCACACCTCCATGTGGACGCACTCATTCTAACAGTTCTGTGTGCACACCTCCATGTGGACACACTCATTCTAACAGTTCATTGTGCACACCTCCATGAGGACACAGTCATTCTTACAGTTCAGTGTGCACATCTCCATGTGGACCCACTCATTCTAACAGTTCAGTGTGCACACCTCCATGTGGGTACACTCATTCTAACAGTTCAGTGTGCACACCTCCATGTGGACACACTCATTCTAACAGTTCAGTGTGCACACCTCCATGTGGAAACACTCATTCTTACAGTTCAGTGTGCACAACTCCATGTGGACAAATTCTAACACATCAGTGTGCACACTTCCATGTGGACACACTCCTTCTAACATTTCAGTGTGCACACCTCCACATGGAAACAATCATTCTAACAGTTCAGTGTGCACACCTGCATGTGGACACAATCATTCTAACAGTTCAGTGTGCACACCTCCATGTGGGCACACTCATTCTAACAGTTCAGTGTGCACACCTCCATGTGGACACACTCATTCTAACAATTCAGTGTGCACACCTCCATGCAGACACAGGCATTCTAACAGTTCAGTGTGCTCACCTCCATGTAGACAGCCTCATTCTAACATTTCAGTGTGCACACCTCCACAGGGACACAATCACTCTAACAATTCAGTGTGCACACCTCCATGCAGACACAGTCATTCTAACAGTTCAGTGTGCACACCTCCATGTGGACACATTCTAACAGTTCAGTGTGCACACCTCTTGTAGACACACTCATTCTAACATTTCAGTGTGCTCACCTCCACAGGTACACAATCCTTCTAACACTTCAGTGTGCATACCTCCATGCATACACAGTGATTTTAACAGTTCAGTGTGAACACCTCCACAGGGACACACTCATTCTAACAGTTCAGTGTGCACACCTCCATGTGGACACACTCATTCTAACAGTTCAGTGTGCACACCTCCATGTGGGCACACTCAGTCTAACAGTTCAGTGTGCACACCTCCATGTGGACACACTCATTCTAACAGTTCAGTGTGCACACTTCCATGTGGGCACACTCAGTCTAACAGTTCAGTGTGCACACCTCCATGTGGGCACACTCATTCTCACAGTTCAGTGTGCACACCTCCATGTGGGCACACTCATTTTAACAGTTCAGTGTGCACACCTCCACAGGGACACACTCATTCTAACATTTCAGTGTGCACACCTCCACAGGCAAACACTCATTCTAACAGTTCAGTGTGCACACCTCCATGTGGACACACTCATTCTAACATTTCAGTGTGCACACCTCCACAGGGACACACTCATTCTAACAGTTCAGTGTGCACACCTCCATGTGGACCCACTCATTCTAACAGTTCAGTGTGCACACCTCCATGTGGGTACACTCATTCTAACAGTTCAGTGTGCACACCTCCATGTGGACACAATCATTCTAACAGTTCAGTGTGCACACCTCCATGTGGAAACAATCATTATTACAGTTCAGTGTGCACAACTCCATGTGGACAAATTCTAACACTTCAGTGTGCACACTTCCATGTGGACACACTCATTCTAACATTTCAGTGTGCACACCTCCACATGGAAACAATCATTCTAAAGTTCAGTGTGCACACCTGCATGTGGACACAATCATTCTAACAGTTCAGTGTGCACACCTCCATGTGGGCACACTCATTCTAACAGTTCAGTGTGCACACCTCCATGTGGACACACTCATTCTAACAATTCAGTGTGCACACCTCCATGCAGACACAGTCATTCTAACAGTTCAGTGTGCTCACCTCCATGTAGACAGTCTCATTCTAACTTTTCGGTGTGCACACCTCCACAGGGACACAATCACTCTAACAATTCAGTGTGCACACCTCCATGCAGACACAGTCATTCTAACAGTTCAGTGTGCACACCTCCATGTGGACACATTCTAACAGTTCAGTGTGCACACCTCCATGTAGACACACTCATTCTAACATTTCAGTGTGCTCACCTCCACAGGGACACAATCCTTCTAACAGTTCAGTGTGCATACCTCCATGCATACACAGTCATTCTGACAGTTCAGAGTGCACACCTACACAGGGACACACTCATTCTAACAGTTCAGTGTGCACACCTCCATGTGGACACACTCATTCTAACAGTTCAGTGTGCACACCTTCATGTGGGCGCACTCAGTCTAACAGTTCAGTGTGCACACCTCCATGTGGACACACTCATTCTAACAGTTCAGTTTGCACACCTCCATGTTGGCACACTCATTCTAACAGTTCAGTTTGCACACTTCCATGTGGGCACACTCAGTCTAACAGTTCAGTGTGCACACCTCCATGTGGGCACACTCATTCTAACAGTTCAGTGTGCACACCTCCACAGGGACACACTCATTCTAACATTTCAGTGTGAACACCTCCACAGGCACACACTCATTCTAACAGTTCAGTGTGCACACCTCCATGTGGACACACTCATTCTAACAGTTCAGTGTGCACACCTCCATGTGGACACATTCTAACAGTTCAGTGTACACACCTCCATGCATACACAGTCATTCTAACAGTTCAGTGTGCACACCTCCATGAGGACACAGTCATTCTTACAGTTCAGTGTGCAAACCTCCATGTGGACACAATCATTCTAACAGTTCAGTGTTCACAACTCCATGTGGACACAGTCATTCTAACATTTCAGTGTGCACACCTCCATGTGGACACACTCATTCTATCAGTTCAGTGTGCACACCTCCATGTGGACACACTCATTCTAACAGTTCAGTGTGCACACCTCCATGTGGGCACATTCAGTCTAAAAGTTCAGTGTGCACACCTCCATGTGGACACACTCATTCTAACAGTTCAGTTTGCACACCTCCATGTGGGCCCACTCATTCTAACAGTTCAGTTTGCACACTTCCATGTGGGCACACTCATTCTAACAGTTCAGTGTGCACACCTCCATGTGGGCACACTCATTCTAACATTTCAGTGTGCACACCTCCATGTGGGCACACTCATTCTAACAGTTCAGTGTGCACACCTCCATGTGGGCACACTCATTCTAAGAGTTCAGTGTGCACACCTCCATGTGGGCACACTCATTCTAACAGTTCAGTGTGCACACCTCCATGTGGACACACTCATTCTAACAGTTCTGTGTGCACACGTCCTTGTGGGCACACTCATTCTAACAGTTCAGTGTGCACACCTCCATGTGGACACACTCATTCTAACAGTTCAGTGTGCACACCTCAATGAGGGTACACTCATTCTAACAGTTCAGTGTGCACAACTCCATGTGGACACAATCATTCTAACAGTTCAGTGTGCACACCTCCATGTGGAAACACTCATTCTTACAGTTCAGTGTGCACACCTCCATGTGGGCACACTCATTCTAACAGTTCAGTGTGCACACCTCCATGTGGACACACTCATTCTAACAGTTCGTGTGCACACCTCCATGTGGACACACTCATTCTAACAGTTCTGTGTGCACACCTCCATGTGGACACACTCATTCTAACAGTTCAGTGTGCACACCTCCATGAGGACACAGTCATTCTAACAGTTCAGTGTGCACACCTCCATGTGGGTACACTCATTCTAACAGTTCAGTGTGCACACCTCCATGTGGACACAATCATTCTAACAGTTCAGTGTGCACACCTCCATGTGGAAACAATCATTCTTACAGTTCAGTGTGCACAACTCCATGTGGACAAATTCTAACACTTCAGTGTGCACACTTCCATGTGGACACACTCATTCTAACATTTCAGTGTGCACACCTCCACATGGAAACAATCATTCTAACAGTTCAGTGTGCACACCTGCATGTGGACACAATCATTCTAACAGTTCAGTGTGCACACCTCCATGGGGGCACACTCATTCTAACAGTTCAATGTGCACATCTCCATGGGGAAACATTCTAACAGTTCAGTGTGCACAACTCCATATGGACCCACTCATTCTAACAGTTCAGTGTGCACACCTCCATGAGGACACAGTCATTCTTACAGTTCAGTGTGCACACCTCCATGTGGACACAGTCATTCTAACATTTCAGTGTGCACACCTCATGTGGACACACTCATTCTAACAGTTCAGTGTGCACACCTCCATGTGGACACACTCATTCTAACAGTTCAGTGTGCACACCTCCATGTGGGCACATTCAGTCTAACAGTTCAGTGTGCACACCTCCATGTGGACACACTCATTCTAACAGTTCAGTTTGCACACCTCCATGTGGGCACACTCATTCTAACAGTTCATTTTGCACACTTCCATGTGGGCACACTCATTCTAACAGTTAGGTGTGCACACTTCCATGTGGGCACACTCATTCTAACAGTTCTGTGTGCACACCTCCATGTGGGCACACTCATTCTAACAGTTAAGTGTGCACACCTCCATGTGGACGCACTCATTCTAACAGTTCTGTGTGCACACCTCCATGTGGACACACTCATTCTAACAGTTCTGTGTGCACACCTCCATGTGGACACACTCATTCTAACAGTTCATTGTGCACACCTCCATGAGGACACAGTCATTCTTACAGTTCAGTGTGCACATCTCCATGTGGACCCACTCATTCTAACAGTTCAGTGTGCACACCTCCATGTGGGTACACTCATTCTTACAGTTCAGTGTGCACACCTCCATGTGGGCACACTCATTCTAACAGTTCAGTGTGCACACCTCCATGTGCACACACTCATTCTAACAGTTCGTGTGCACACCTCCATGTGGACACACTCATTCTAACAGTTCTGTGTGCACACCTCCATGTGGACACACTCATTCTAACAGTTCAGTGTGCACACCTCCATGAGGACACAGTCATTCTAACAGTTCAGTGTGCACACCTCCATGTGGGTACACTCATTCTAACAGTTCAGTGTGCACACCTCCATGTGGACACAATCATTCTAACAGTTCAGTGTGCACACCTCCATGTGGAAACAATCATTCTTACAGTTCAGTGTGCACAACTCCATGTGGACAAATTCTAACACTTCAGTGTGCACACTTCCATGTGGACACACTCATTCTAACATTTCAGTGTGCACACCTCCACATGGAAACAATCATTCTAACAGTTCAGTGTGCACACCTGCATGTGGACACAATCATTCTAACAGTTCAGTGTGCACACCTCCATGGGGGCACAGTCATTCTAACAGTTCAATGTGCACATCTCCATGGGGAAACATTCTAACAGTTCAGTGTGCACAACTCCATATGGACCCACTCATTCTAACAGTTCAGTGTGCACACCTCCATGAGGACACAGTCATTCTTACAGTTCAGTGTGCACACCTCCATGTGGACACAGTCATTCTAACATTTCAGTGTGCACACCTCATGTGGACACACTCATTCTAACAGTTCAGTGTGCACACCTCCATGTGGACACACTCATTCTAACAGTTCAGTGTGCACACCTCCATGTGGGCACATTCAGTCTAACAGTTCAGTGTGCACACCTCCATGTGGACACACTCATTCTAACAGTTCAGTTTGCACACCTCCATGTGGGCACACTCATTCTAACAGTTCATTTTGCACACTTCCATGTGGGCACACTCATTCTAACAGTTCAGTGTGCACACCTCCATGTGGGCACACTCATTCTAACAGTTCAGTGTGAACACCTCCATGTGGGCACACTCATTCTAACAGTTCAGTGTGCACACCTCCATGTGGGCACACTAATTCTAACAGTTCTGTGTGCACACCTCCATGTGGGCACACTCATTCTAACAGTTAAGTGTGCACACCTCCATGTGGACGCACTCATTCTAACAGTTCTGTGTGCACACCTCCATGTGGACACACTCATTCTAACAGTTCATTGTGCACACCTCCATGAGGACACAGTCATTCTTACAGTTCAGTGTGCACATCTCCATGTGGACCCACTCATTCTAACAGTTCAGTGTGCACACCTCCATGTGGGTACACTCATTCTAACAGTTCAGTGTGCACACCTCCATGTGGACACACTCATTCTAACAGTTCAGTGTGCACACCTCCATGTGGAAACACTCATTCTTACAGTTCAGTGTGCACAACTCCATGTGGACAAATTCTAACACATCAGTGTGCACACTTCCATATGGACACACTTTTTCTAACATTTCAGTGTGCACACCTCCACATGGAAACAATCATTCTAACAGTTCAGTGTGCACACCTGCATGTGGACACAATCATTCTAACAGTTCAGTGTGCACACCTCCATGTGGGCACACTCATTCTAACAGTTCAGTGTGCACACCTCCATGTGGACACACTCATTCTAACAATTCAGTGTGCACACCTCCATGCAGACACAGGCATTCTAACAGTTCAGTGTGCTCACCTCCATGTAGACAGCCTCATTCTAACATTTCAGTGTGCACACCTCCACAGGGACACAATCACTCTAACAATTCAGTGTGCACACCTCCATGCAGACACAGTCATTCTAACAGTTCAGTGTGCACACCTCCATGTGGACACATTCTAACAGTTCAGTGTGCACACCTCCATGTAGACACACTCATTCTAACATTTCAGTGTGCTCACCTCCACAGGTACACAATCCTTCTAACACTTCAGTGTGCATACCTCCATGCATACACAGTGATTTTAACAGTTCAGTGTGAACACCTCCACAGGGACACACTCATTCTAACAGTTCAGTGTGCACACCTCCATGTGGACACACTCATTCTAACAGTTCAGTGTGCACACCTCCATGTGGGCACACTCAGTCTAACAGTTCAGTGTGCACACCTCCATGTCGACACACTCATTCTAACAGTTCAGTGTGCACACTTCCATGTGGGCACACTCAGTCTAACAGTTCAGTGTGCACACCTCCATGTGGGCACACTCATTCTCACAGTTCAGTGTGCACACCTCCATGTGGGCACACTCATTTTAACAGTTCAGTGTGCACACCTCCACAGGGACACACTAATTCTAACATTTCAGTGTGCACACCTCCACAGGCAAACACTCATTCTAACAGTTCAGTGTGCACACCTCCATGTGGACACACTCATTCTAACATTTCAGTGTGCACACCTCCACAGGGACACACTCATTCTAACAGTTCAGTGTGCACACCTCCATGTGGACACATTCATTCTAACAGTTCAGTGTGGACACCTCCATGTGGACACACTCATTCTAACAGTTCAGTGTGGACACCTCCATGTGGACACACTCATTCTAACAGTTCAGTGTGCACACCTCCATGTGGACACACTCATTCTAACAGTTCAGTGTGCACACCTCCACAGGGACACACTCATTCTAACATTTCAGTGTGCACACCTCCATGCAGACACAGTCATTCTAACAGTTCAGTGTGCTCACCTCCATGTAGACACACTCATTACAACATTTCAGTGTGCACACCTCCACGGGGACACAATCATTCTAACAATTCAGTGTGCACACCTCCATGCAGACACAGTCATTCTAACAGTTCAGTGTGCACACCTCCATGTGGACACATTCTAACAGTTCAGTGTACACACCTCCATGCATACACAGTCATTCTAACAGTTCAGTGTGCACACCTCCACAGGGACACAATCATTCTAACAGTTCAGTGTGCACACCTCCATGTGGACACACTCATTCTAACAGTAGAGTGTGCACACCTCCATGTGGACATATTCTAACAGTTCAGTGTGCACACGTCCATGTGGGCACACTCATTCTAACAGCTCAGTGTGCACACCTCCATGTGTAAACACTCATTCTAAAAGTTCAGTGTGCACACCTCCACAGGGACACACTCATTCTAACAGTTCAGTGTGCACACCTCCATGTGGACACAGTCATTCTAACAGTACAGTGTGAACACCTCCATGTGGACACAATCATTCTAACATTTCAGTTTGCACATCTCCATGTGGGCACACTCATTCTAACAGTTCAGTGTGCACACATCCATGTGGACACACTCATTCTAACAGTTCAGTGTGCACACCTCCATGTGGGCACACTCATTCTAACAGTTCAATGTGCACACCTCCATGGGGAAACATTCTAACAGTTCAGTGTGCACACCTCCATATGGACACACTCATTCTAACAGTTCAGTGTGCACACCTCCATGAGGACACAGTCATTCTTACAGTTCAGTGTGCACAACGCCATGTGGACACAATCATTCTAACAGTTCAGTGTTCACAACTCCATGTGGGCACACTCATTCTAACAGTTCAGTGTGCACACCTCCATGTGGACACAGTCATTCTAACATTTCAGTGTGCACACCTCCATGTGGACACACTCATTCTATCAGTTCAGTGTGCACACCTCCATGTGGACACACTCATTCTAACAGTTCAGTGTGCACACCTCCATGTGGGCACATTCTGTCTAACAGTTCAGTGTGCACACCTCCATGTGGACACACTCATTCTAACAGTTCAGTTTGCACACCTCCATGTGGGCACATTCATTCTAACAGTTCAGTTTGCACACTTCCATGTGGGCACACTCATTCTAACAGTTCAGTGTGCACACCTCCATGTGGGCACACTCATTCTAACAGTTCAGTGTGCCCTCCTCCATGTGGGCACACTCATTCTAACAGTTCAGTGTGCACACCTCCATGTGGACACACTCATTCTAACAGTTCTGTGTGCACACCTCCATGTGGACACACTCATTCTAACAGTTCTGTGTGCACACCACCATGTGGACACACTCATTCTAACAGTTCAGTGTGCACACCTCCATGAGGACACAGTCATTCTTACAGTTCAGTGTGCACACCTCCATGTGGACCCACTCATTCTAACAGTTCAGTGTGCACACCTCCATGTGGGTACACTCATTCTAACAGTTCAGTGTGCACACCTCCATGTGGACACACTCATTCTAACAGTTCAGTGTGCACACCTCCATGTGGACACACTCATTCTAACAGTTCAGTGTGCACACCTCCATGTGGAAACACTCATTCTTACAGTTCAGTGTGCACAACTCCATGTGGACAAATTCTAACACTTCAGTGTGCACACTTCCATGTGTACACACTCATTCTAACATTTAAGTGTGCACACCTCCACATGGATACAATCATTCTAACAGTTCAGTGTGCACACCTGCATGTGGACACAATCATTCTAACAGTTCAGTGTGCACACCTCCATGTGGGCACACTCATTCTAACAGTTCAGTGTGCACACCTCCATGTGGACACACTCATTCTAACAATTCAGTGTGCACACCTCCATGCAGACACAGTCATTCTAACAGTTCAGTGTGCTCACCTCCATGTAGACAGCCTCATTCTAACATTTCAGTGTGCACACCTCCACAGGGACACAATCACTCTAACAATTCAGTGTGCACACCTCCATGCAGACACAGTCATTCTAACAGTTCTGTGTGCACACCTCCATGTGGACACACTCATTCTAACAGTTCAGTGTGCACACCTCCACAGGGACACAATCACTCTAACAATTCAGTGTGCACACCTCCATGCAGACACAGTCATTCTAACAGTTCAGTGTGCACACCTCCATGTGGACACATTCTAACACTTCAGTGTGCACAACTCCATGTAGACACACTCATTCTAACATTTCAGTGTGCTCACCTCCACTAGGACACAATCCTTCTAACAGTTCAGTGTGCATACCTCCATGCATACACAGTCATTCTAACAGTTCAGTGTGCACACCTCCACAGGGACACACTCATTCTAACAGTTCAGTGTGCACACCTCCATGTGGACACACTCATTCTAACAGTTCAGTGGGCACACCTCCATGTGGGCACACTCAGTCTAACAGTTCAGTGTGCACACCTCCATGTGGACACACTCATTCTAACAGTTCAGTTTGCACACCTCCATGTTGGCACACTCATTCTAACAGTTCAGTGTGCACACCTCCATGTGGACACACTCATTCTAACAGTTCTGTGCGCACACCTCCATGTGGACACACTCATTCTAACAGTTCTGTGTGCACACCTCCATGTGGACACACTCATTCTAACAGTTCAGTGTGCACACCTCCATGAGGACACAGTCATTCTTACAGTTCAGTGTGCACACCTCCATGTGGACCCACTCATTCTAACAGTTCAGTGTGCACACCTCCATGTGGGTACACTCATTCTAACAGTTCAGTGTGCACACCTCCATGTGGACACACTCATTCTAACAGTTCAGTGTGCACACCTCCATGTGGAAACACTCATTCTTACAGTTCAGTGTGCACAACTCCATGTGGACAAATTCTAACACATCAGTGTGCACACTTCCATGTGGACACACTCATTCTAACATTTCGGTGTGCACACCTCCACATGGAAACAATCATTCTAACAGTTCAGTGTGCACACCTGCATGTGGACACAATCATTCTAACAGTTCAGTGTGCACACCTCCATGTGGGCACACTCCTTCTAACAGTTCAGTGTGCACACCTCCATGTGGACACACTCATTCTAACAATTCAGTGTGCACACCTCCATGCAGACACAGTCATTCTAACAGTTCAGTGTGCTCACTTCCATGTAGACAGCTTCATTCTAACATTTCAGTGTGCACACCTCCACAGGGACACAATCACTCTAACAATTCAGTGTGCACACCTCCATGCATACACAGTCATTCTAACAGTTCAGTGTGCACACCTCCACAGGGACACACTCATTCTAACAGTTCAGTGTGCACACCTCCATGTGGACACACTCATTCTAACAGTTCAGTGTGCACACCTCCATGTGGGCACACTCAGTCTAACAGTTCAGTGTGCACACCTCCATGTGGACACAATCATTCTAACAGTTCAGTGTGCACACCTCCACGTGGGCACATTCAGTCTAACAGTTCAGTGTGCACACATCCATGTGGACACACTCATTCTAACAGTTCAGTTTGCACACATCCATGTGGGCACACTCATTCTAACAGTTCAGTGTGCACACCTCCATGTGGACACACTCATTCTAACAGTTCAGTGTGCACACCTCCATGTGGAAACACTCATTCTTACAGTTCAGTGTGCACAACTCCATGTGGACAAATTCTAACACAAGTGTGCACACTTCCATGTGTACACCCTCATTCTAACATTTCAGTGTGCACACCTCCACATGGAAACAATCATTCTAACAGTTCAGTGTGCACACCTGCATGTGGACACAATCATTCTAACAGTTCAGTGTGCACACCTCCATGTGGGCACACTCATTCTAACAGTTCAGTGTGCACACCTCCATGTGGACACACTCATTCTAACAATTCAGTGTGCACACCTCCATGCAGACACAGTCATTCTAACACTTCAGTGTGCTCACCTCCATGTAGACAGCCTCATTCTAACATTTCAGTGTGCACACCTCCACAGGGACACAATCACTCTAACAATTCAGTGTGCACAACTCCATGCAGACACAGTCATTCTAACAGTTCTGTGTGCACACCTCCATGTGGACACACTCATTCTAACAGTTCAGTGTGCACACCTCCACAGGGACACAATCACTATAACAATTCAGTGTGCACACCTCCATGCAGACACAGTCATTCTAACAGTTCAGTGTGCACACCTCCACAGGGACACACTCATTCTAACATTTCAGTGTGCACACCTCCACAGGCACACAGTCATTCTAACAGTTCAGTGTGCTCACCTCCATGTAGACACACTCATTACAACATTTCAGTGTGCACACCTCCACGGGGACACAATCATTCTAACAATTCAGTGTGCACACCTCCATGCAGACACAGTCATTCTAACAGTTCAGTGTGCACACCTCCATGTGGACACATTCTAACAGTTCAGTGTACACACCTCCATGCATACACAGTCATTCTAACAATTCAGTGTGCACACCTCCACAGGGACACAATCATTCTAACAGTTCAGTGTGCACACCTCCATGTGGACACACTCATTCTAACAGTAGAGTGTGCACACCTCCATGTGGACATATTCTAACAGTTCAGTGTGCACACTTCCATGTGGGCACACTCATTCTAACAGCTCAGTGTGCACACCTCCATGTGTAAACACTCATTCTAAAAGTTCAGTGTGCACACCTCCACAGGGACACACTCATTCTAACAGTTCAGTGTGCACACCTCCATGTGGACACAGTCATTCTAACAGTACAGTGTGAACACCTCCATGTGGACACAATCATTCTAACATTTCAGTTTGCACATCTCCATGTGGGCACACTCATTCTAACAGTTCAGTGTGCACACATCCATGTGGACACACTCATTCTAACAGTTCAGTGTGCACACCTCCATGTGGGCACACTCATTCTAACAGTTCAATGTGCACACCTCCATGGGGAAACATTCTAACAGTTCAGTGTGCACACCTCCATATGGACACACTCATTCTAACAGTTCAGTGTGCACACCTCCATGAGGACACAGTCATTCTTACAGTTCAGTGTGCACACCGCCATGTGGACACAATCATTCTAACAGTTCAGTGTTCACAACTTCATGTGGGCACACTCATTCTAACAGTTCAGTGTGCACACCTCCATGTGGACACAGTCATTCTAACATTTCAGTGTGCACACCTCCATGTGGACACACTCATTCTATCAGTTCAGTGTGCACACCTCCATGTGGACACACTCATTCTAACAGTTCAGTGTGCACACCTCCATGTGGGCACATTCTGTCTAACAGTTCAGTGTGCACACCTCCATGTGGACACACTCATTCTAACAGTTCAGTTTGCACACCTCCATGTGGGCACATTCATTCTAACAGTTCAGTTTGCACACTTCCATGTGGGCACACTCATTCTAACAGTTCAGTGTGCACAACTCCATGTGGGCACACTCATTCTAACAGTTCAGTGTGCCCACCTCCATGTGGGCACACTCATTCTAACAGTTCAGTGTGCACACCTCCATGTGGACACACTCATTCTAACAGTTCTGTGTGCACACCTCCATGTGGACACACTCATTCTAACAGTTCTGTGTGCACACCACCATGTGGACACACTCATTCTAACAGTTCAGTGTGCACACCTCCATGAGGACACAGTCATTCTTACAGTTCAGTGTGCACACCTCCATGTGGACCCACTCATTCTAACAGTTCAGTGTGCACACCTCCATGTGGGTACACTCATTCTAACAGTTCAGTGTGCACACCTCCATGTGGACACACTCATTCTAACAGTTCAGTGTGCACACCTCCATGTGGACACACTCATTCTAACAGTTCAGTGTGCACACCTCCATGTGGAAACACTCATTCTTACAGTTCAGTGTGCACAACTCCATGTGGACAAATTCTAACACTTCAGTGTGCACACTTCCATGTGTACACACTCATTCTAACATTTCAGTGTGCACACCTCCACATGGAAACAATCATTCTAACAGTTCAGTGTGCACACCTGCATGTGGACACAATCATTCTAACAGTTCAGTGTGCACACCTCCATGTGGGCACACTCATTCTAACAGTTCAGTGTGCACACCTCCATGTGGACACACTCATTCTAACAATTCAGTGTGCACACCTCCATGCAGACACAGTCATTCTAACAGTTCAGTGTGCTCACCTCCATGTAGACAGCCTCATTCTAACATTTCAGTGTGCACACCTCCACAGGGACACAATCACTCTAACAATTCAGTGTGCACACCTCCATGCAGACACAGTCATTCTAACAGTTCTGTGTGCACACCTCCATGTGGACACACTCATTCTAACAGTTCAGTGTGCACACCTCCACAGGGACACAATCACTCTAACAATTCAGTGTGCACACCTCCATGCAGACACAGTCATTCTAACAGTTCAGTGTGCACACCTCCATGTGGACACATTCTAACACTTCAGTGTGCACAACTCCATGTAGACACACTCATTCTAACATTTCAGTGTGCTCACCTCCACAGGGACACAATCCTTCTAACAGTTCAGTGTGCATACCTCCATGCATACACAGTCATTCTAACAGTTCAGTGTGCACACCTCCACAGGGACACACTCATTCTAACAGTTCAGTGTGCACACCTCCATGTGGACACACTCATTCTAACAGTTCAGTGGGCACACCTCCATGTGGGCACACTCAGTCTAACAGTTCAGTGTGCACACCTCCATGTGGACACACTCATTCTAACAGTTCAGTTTGCACACCTCCATGTTGGCACACTCATTCTAACAGTTCAGTGTGCACACCTCCATGTGGACACACTCATTCTAACAGTTCAGTGTGCACACCTCCATGTGGAAACACTCATTCTTACAGTTCAGTGTGCACAACTCCATGTGGACAAATTCTAACACATCAGTGTGCACACTTCCATGTGGACACACTCATTCTAACATTTCGGTGTGCACACCTCCACATGGAAACAATCATTCTAACAGTTCAGTGTGCACACCTGCATGTGGACACAATCATTCTAACAGTTCAGTGTGCACACCTCCATGTGGGCACACTCCTTCTAACAGTTCAGTGTGCACACCTCCATGTGGACACACTCATTCTAACAATTCAGTGTGCACACCTCCATGCAGACACAGTCATTCTAACAGTTCAGTGTGCTCACTTCCATGTAGACAGCTTCATTCTAACATTTCAGTGTGCACACCTCCACAGGGACACAATCACTCTAACAATTCAGTGTGCACACCTCCATGCATACACAGTCATTCTAACAGTTCAGTGTGCACACCTCCACAGGGACACACTCATTCTAACAGTTCAGTGTGCACACCTCCATGTGGACACACTCATTCTAACAGTTCAGTGTGCACACCTCCATGTGGGCACACTCAGTCTAACAGTTCAGTGTGCACACCTCCATGTGGACACACTCATTCTAACAGTTCAGTTTGCACACCTCCATGTTGGCACACTCATTCTAACAGTTCAGTTTGCACACTTCCATGTGGGCACACTCATTCTAACAGTTCAGTGTGCACACCTCCATGTGGGCACACTCATTCTAACAGTTCAGTGTGCACACCTCCACAGGCACACACTCATTCTAACAGTTCAGTGTGCACACCTCCACAGGCACACACTCATTCTAACAGTTCAGTGTGCACACCTCCATGTGGACACACTCATTCTAACATTTCAGTGTGCACACCTCCACAGGGACACACTCATTCTAACAGTTCAGTGTTCACACCTCCATGTGGACACACTCATTCTAACAGTTCAGTGTGGACACCTCCATGTGGACACATCATTCTAACAGTTCAGTGTGGACACCTCCATGTGGACACACTCATTCTAACAGTTCAGTGTGCACACCTCCACAGGGACACACTCATTCTAACATTTCAGTGTGCACACCTCCACAGGCACACACTCATTCTAACAGTTCAGTGTGCACACCTCCATTTGGACACACTCATTCTAACTGTTCAATGTGCACACCTCCATGTGGACACGTTCTAACAGTTGAGTGTGCTCACCTCCATGTAGACACACTCATTACAACATTTCAGTGTGCACACCTCCACGGGGACACAATCATTCTAAAAATTCAGTGTGCACACCTCCATGCAGACACAGTCATTCTAACAGTTCAGTGTGCACACCTCCATGTGGACACATTCTAACAGTTCAGTGTACACACCTCCATGCATACACAGTCATTCTAACATTTCAGTGTGCACACCTCCACAGGGACACAATCATTCTAACAGTTCAGTGTGCACACTTCCATGTGGGCACACTCATTCTAACAGCTCAGTGTGCACACCTCCATGTGTAAACACTCATTCTAAAAGTTCAGTGTGCACACCTCCACAGGGACACACTCATTCTAACAGTTCAGTGTGCACACCTCCATGTGGACACAGTCATTCTAACAGTACAGTGTGAACACCTCCATGTGGACACAATCATTCTAACATTTCAGTTTGCACATCTCCATGTGGGCACACTCATTCTAACAGTTCAGTGTGCACACATCCATGTGGACACACTCACTCTAACAGTTCAATGTGCACACCTCCATGGGGAAACATTCTAACAGTTCAGTGTGCACACCTCCATATGGACACACTCATTCTAACAGTTCAGTGTGCACACCTCCATGAGGACACAGTCATTCTTACAGTTCAGTGTGCACACCTCCATGTGGACACAATCATTCTAACAGTTCAGTGTTCACAACTCCATGTGGGCACACTCATTCTAACAGTTCAGTGTGCACACCTCCATGTGGACACACTCATTCTAACAGTTCAGTGTGCACACCTCCATGTGGAAACACTCATTCTTACAGTTCAGTGTGCACAACTCCATGTGGACAAATTCTAACACATCAGTGTGCACACTTCCATGTGTACACCCTCATTCTAACATTTCAGTGTGCACACCTCCACATGGAAACAATCATTCTAACAGTTCAGTGTGCACACCTGCATGTGGACACAATCATTCTAACAGTTCAGTGTGCACACCTCCATGTGGGCACACTCATTCTAACAGTTCAGCGTGCACACCTCCATGTGGACACACTCATTCTAACAATTCAGTGTGCACACCTCCATGCAGACACAGTCATTCTAACAGTTCAGTGTGCTCACCTCCATGTAGACAGCCTCATTCTAACATTTCAGTGTGCACACCTCCACAGGGACACAATCACTCTAACAATTCAGTGTGCACACCTCCATGCAGACACAGTCATTCTAACAGTTCTGTGTGCACACCTCCATGTGGACACACTCATTCTAACAGTTCAGTGTGCACACCTCCACAGGGACACAATCACTATAACAATTCAGTGTGCACACCTCCATGCAGACACAGTCATTCTAACAGTTCAGTGTGCACACCTCCATGTGGACACACTCATTCTAACATTTCAGTGTGCTCACCTCCACAGGGACACAATCCTTCTAACAGTTCAGTGTGCATACCTCCATGCATACACAGTCATTCTAACAGTTCAGTGTGCACACCTCCACAGGGACACACTCATTCTAACAGTTCAGTGTGCACACCTCCATGTGGACACACTCATTCTAACAGTTCAGTGGGCACACCTCCATGTGGGCACACTCAGTCTAACAGTTCAGTGTGCACACCTCCATGTGGACACACTCATTCTAACAGTTCAGTTTGCACACCTCCATGTTGGCACACTCATTCTAACAGTTCAGTGTGCACACCTCCATGTGCACACACTCATTCTAACAGTTCTGTGTGCACACCTCCATGTGGACACACTCATTCTAACAGTTCTGTGTGCACACCTCCATGTGGACACACTCATTCTAACAGTTCAGTGTGCACACCTCCATGAGGACACAGTCATTCTTACAGTTCAGTGTGCACACCTCCATGTGGACCCACTCATTCTAACAGTTCAGTGTGCACACCTCAATGTGGACACAGTCATTCTAACAGTTCAGTGTGCACACCTCCATGTGGACCCACTCATTCTAACAGTTCAGTGTGCACACCTCCATGTGGGTACACTCATTCTAACAGTTCAGTGTGCACACCTCCATGTGGACACACTCATTCTAACAGTTCAGTGTGCACACCTCCATGTGGAAACACTCATTCTTACAGTTCAGTGTGCACAACTCCATGTGGACAAATTCTAACACATCAGTGTGCACACTTCCATGTGGACACACTCATTCTAACATTTCGGTGTGCACACCTCCACATGGAAAAAATCATTCTAACAGTTCAGTGTGCACACCTGCATGTGGACACAATCATTCTAACAGTTCAGTGTGCACACCTCCATGTGGGCACACTCATTCTAACAGTTCAGTGTGCACACCTCCATGTGGACACACTCATTCTAACAATTCAGTGTGCACACCTCCATGCAGACACAGTCATTCTAACAGTTCAGTGTGCTCACCTCCATGTTGACAGCCTCATTCTAACATTTCAGTGTGCACACCTCCACAGGGACACAATCACTCTAACAATTCAGTGTGCACACCTCCATGCAGACACAGTCATTCTAACAGTTCAGTGTGCACACCTCCATGTGGACACATTCTAACAGTTCATAGTGCACAACTCCATGAAGACACACTCATTCTAACATTTCAGTGTGCTCACCTCCACAGGGACACAATCCTTCTAACAGTTCAGTGTGCATACCTCCATGCATACACAGTCATTCTAACAGTTCAGTGTGCACACCTCCACAGGGAGACACTCATTCTAACAGTTCAGTGTGCACACCTCCATGTGGACACACTCATTCTAACAGTTCAGTGTGCACACCTCCATGTGGGCACACTCAGTCTAACAGTTCAGTGTGCACACCTCCATGTGGACACACTCATTCTAACAGTTCAGTTTGCACACCTCCATGTTGACACACTCATTCTAACAGTTCAGATTGCACACTTCCATGTGGGCACACTCATTCTAACAGTTCAGTGTGCACACCTCCATGTGGGCACACTCATTCTAACAGTTCAGTGTGCACACCTCCACAGGCACACACTCATTCTAACAGTTCAGTGTGCACACCTCCACAGGCACACACTCATTCTAACAGTTCAGTGTGCACACCTCCATGTGGACACACTCATTCTAACATTTCAGTGTGCACACCTCCACAGGGACACACTCATTCTAACAGTTCAGTGTTCACACCTCCATGTGGACACACTCATTCTAACAGTTCAGTGTGGACACCTCCATGTGGACACATCATTCTAACAGTTCAGTGTGGACACCTCCATGTGGACACACTCATTCTAACAGTTCAGTGTGCACACCTCCACAGGGACACACTCATTCTAACATTTCAGTGTGCACACCTCCACAGGCACACACTCATTCTAACAGTTCAGTGTGCACACCTCCATGTGGACACACTCATTCTAACTGTTCAATGTGCACACCTCCATGTGGACACGTTCTAACAGTTGAGTGTGCTCACCTCCATGTAGACACACTCATTACAACATTTCAGTGTGCACACCTCCACGGGGACACAATCATTCTAAAAATTCAGTGTGCACACCTCCATGCAGACACAGTCATTCTAACAGTTCAGTGTGCACACCTCCATGTGGACACATTCTAACAGTTCAGTGTACACACCTCCATGCATACACAGTCATTCTAACATTTCAGTGTGCACACCTCCACAGGGACACAATCATTCTAACAGTTCAGTGTGCACACTTCCATGTGGGCACACTCATTCTAACAGCTCAGTGTGCACACCTCCATGTGTAAACACTCATTCTAAAAGTTCAGTGTGCACACCTCCACAGGGACACACTCATTCTAACAGTTCAGTGTGCACACCTCCATGTGGACACAGTCATTCTAACAGTACAGTGTGAACACCTCCATGTGGACACAATCATTCTAACATTTCAGTTTGCACATCTCCATGTGGGCACACTCATTCTAACAGTTCAGTGTGCACACATCCATGTGGACACACTCATTCTAACAGTTCAGTGTGCACACCTCCATTTGGGCACACTCATTCTAACAGTTCAATGTACACACCTCCATGGGGAAACATTCTAACAGTTCAGTGTGCACACCTCCATATGGACACACTCATTCTAACAGTTCAGTGTGCACACCTCCATGAGGACACAGTCATTCTTACAGTTCAGTGTGCACACCTCCATGTGGACACAATCATTCTAACAGTTCAGTGTTCACAACTCCATATGGGCACACTCATTCTAACAGTTCAGTGTGCACACCTCCATGTGGACACACTCATTCTAACAGTTCAGTGTGCACACCTCCATGTGGGCACACTCATTCTAACAGTTCAGTGTGCACACCTCCATGTGGACACAGTCATTCTAACATTTCAGTGTGCACACCTCCATGTGGACACACTCATTCTATCAGTTCAGTGTGCACACCTCCATGTGGACACACTCATTCTAACAGTTCAGTGTGCCCACCTCCATGTGGGCACATTCAGTCTAACAGTTCAGTGTGCACACCTCCATGTGGACACACTCATTCTAACAGTTCAGTTTGCACACCTCCATGTGGGCAAACTCATTCTAACAGTTCAGTTTGCACACTTCCATGTGGGCACACTCATTCCTACAGTTCAGTGTGCACACCTCCATGTGGGCACACTCATTCTAACAGTTCAGTGTGCCCACCTCCATATGGGCACACTCATTCTAACAGTTCAGTGTGCACACCTCCATGTGGACACACTCATTCTAACAGTTCTGTGTGCACACCTCCATGTGGACACACTCATTCTAACAGTTCTGTGTGCACACCACCATGTGGACACACTCATTCTAACACTTCAGTGTGCACACCTCCATGAGGACACAGTCATTCTTACAGTTCAGTGTGCACACCTCCATGTGGACCCACTCATTCTAACAGTTCAGTGTGCACACCTCCATGTGGGTACACTCATTCTACCAGTTCAGTGTGCATATCTCCATGTGGACACACTCATTCTAACAGTTCAGTGTGCACACCTCCATGTGGACACACTCATTCTAACAGTTCAGTGTGCACACCTCCATGTGGAAACACTCATTCTTACAGTTCAGTGTGCACAACTCCATGTGGACAAATTCTAACACATCAGTGTGCACACTTCCATGTGTACACACTCATTCTAACATTTCGGTGTGCACACCTCCACATGGAAACAATCATTCTAACAGTTCAGTGTGCACACCTGCATGTGGACACAATCATTCTAACAGTTCAGTGTGCACACCTCCATGTGGGCACACTCATTCTAACAGTTCAGTGTGCACACCTCCATGTGGACACACATTTTCTAACAATTCAGTGTGCACACCTCCATGCAGACACAGTCATTCTAACAGTTCAGTGTGCTCACCTCCATGTAGACAGCCTCATTCTAACATTTCAGTGTGCACACCTCCACAGGGACACAATCACTCTAACAATTCAGTGTGCACACCTCCATGCAGACACAGTCATTCTAACAGTTCTGTGTGCACACCTCCATGTGGACACACTCATTCTAACAGTTCAGTGTGCACACCTCCACAGGGACACAATCACTCTAACAATTCAGTGTGCACACCTCCATGCAGACACAGTCATTCTAACAGTTCAGTGTGCACACCTCCATGTGGACACATTCTAACACTTCAGTGTGCACAACTCCATGTAGACACACTCATTCTAACATTTCAGTGTGCTCACCTCCACAGGGACACAATCCTTCTAACAGTTCAGTGTGCATACCTCCCTGCATACACAGTCATTCTAACAGTTCAGTGTGCACACCTCCACAGGGACACACTCATTCTAACAGTTCAGTGTGCACACCTCCATGTGGACACACTCATTCTAACAGTTCAGTGGGCACACCTCCATGTGGGCACACTCAGTCTAACAGTTCAGTGTGCACACCTCCATGTGGACACACTCATTCTAACAGTTCAGTTTGCACACCTCCATGTTGGCAAACTCATTCTAACAGTTCAGTGTGCACACCTCCATGTGGACACACTCATTCTAACAGTTCTGTGTGCACACCTCCATGTGGACACACTCATTCTAACAGTTCTGTGTGCACACCTCCATGTGGACACACTCATTCTAACAGTTCAGTGTGCACACCTCCATGAGGACACAGTCATTCTTACAGTTCAGTGTGCACACCTCCATGTGGACCCACTCATTCTAACAGTTCAGTGTGCACACCTCCATGTGGGTACACTCATTCTAACAGTTCAGTGTGCACACCTCCATGTGGACACACTCATTCTAACAGTTCAGTGTGCACACCTCCATGTGGAAACACTCATTCTTACAGTTCAGTGTGCACAACTCCATGTGGACAAATTCTAACACATCAGTGTGCACACTTCCATGTGGACACACTCATTCTAACATTTCGGTGTGCACACCTCCACATGGAAACAATCATTCTAACAGTTCAGTGTGCACACCTGCATGTGGACACAATCATTCTAACAGTTCAGTGTGCACACCTCCATGTGGGCACACTCATTCTAACAGTTCAGTGTGCACACCTCCATATGGACACACTCATTCTAACAATTCAGTGTGCATACCTCCATGCAGACACAGTCATTCTAACAGTTCAGTGTGCTCACCTCCATGTAGACAGCCTCATTCTAACATTTCAGTGTGCACACCTCCACAGGGACACAATCACTCTAACAATTCAGTGTGCACACCTCCATGCAGACACAGTCATTCTAACAGTTCAGTGTGCACACCTCCATGTGGACACATTCTAACAGTTCATAGTGCACAACTCCATGAAGACACACTCATTCTAACATTTCAGTGTGCTCACCTCCACAGGGACACAGTCCTTCTAACAGTTCAGTGTGCATACCTCCATGCATACACAGTCATTCTAACAGTTCAGTGTGCACACCTCCACAGGGACACACTCATTCTAACAGTTCAGTGTGCACACCTCCATGTGGACACACTCATTCTAACAGTTCAGTGTGCACACCTCCATGTGGCCCACTCAGTCTAACAGTTCAGTGTGCACACCTCCATGTGGACACACTCATTCTAACAGTTCAGTTTGCACACCTCCATGTTGGCACACTCATTCTAACAGTTCAGTTTGCACATTCCATGTGGGCACACTCATTCTAACAGTTCAGTATGCACACCTCCATGTGGGCACACTCATTCTAACAGTTCAGTGTGCACAACTCCACAGGCACACACTCATTCTAACAGTTCAGTGTGCACACCTCCACAGGCACACACTCATTCTAACAGTTCAGTGTGCACACCTCCATGTGGACACACTCATTCTAACAGTTCAGTGTGCACACCTCCACAGGGACACACTCATTCTAACAGTTCAGTGTGCACACCTCCATGTGGACACACTCATTCTAACAGTTCAGGGTGGACACCTCCATGTGGACACACTCATTCTAACAGTTCAGGGTGGACACCTCCATGTGGACACACTCATTCTAAAAGTTCAGTGTGCACACCTCCACAGGGACACACTCATTCTAACATTTCAGTGTGCACACCTCCACAGGCACACACTCATTCTAACAGTTCAGTGTGCACACCTCCATATGGACACACTCATTCTAACTGTTCAATGTGCACACCTCCATGTGGACACGTTCTAACAGTTGAGTGTGCTCACCTCCATGTAGACACACTCATTACAACATTTCAGTGTGCACACCTCCACGGGGACACAATCATTCTAACAATTCAGTGTGCACACCTCCATGCAGACACAGTCATTCTAACAGTTCAGTGTGCACACCTCCATGTGGACACATTCTAACAGTTCAGTGTACACACCTCCATGCATACACAGTCATTCTAACAGTTCAGTGTGCACACCTCCACAGGGACACAATCATTCTAACAGTTCAGTGTGCACACCTCCATGTGGACACACTCATTCTAACAGTGGAGTGTGCACACCTCCATGTGGACATATTCTAACAGTTCAGTGTGCACACTTCCATGTGGGCACACTCATTCTAACAGCTCAGTGTGCACACCTCCATGTGTAAACACTCATTCTAAAAGTTCAGTGTGCACACCTCAACAGGGACACACTCATTCTAACAGTTCAGTGTGCACACCTCCATGTGGACACAGTCATTCTAACAGTACAGTGTGAACACCTCCATGTGGACACAATCATTCTAACATTTCAGTTTGCACATCTCCATGTGGGCACAATCATTCTAACAGTTCAGTGTGCACACATCCATGTGGACACACTCACTCTAACAGTTCAATGTGCACACCTCCATGGGGAAACATTCTAACAGTTCAGTGTGCACACCTCCATATGGACACACTCATTCTAACAGTTCAGTGTGTACACCTCCATGAGGACACAGTCATTCTTACAGTTCAGTGTGCACACCTCCATGTGGACACAATCATTCTAACAGTTCAGTGTTCACAACTCCATGTGGGCACACTCATTCTAACAATTCAGTGTGCACACCTCCATGTGGACACACTCATTCTAACAGTTCAGTGTGCACACCTCCATGTGGGCACACTCATTCTAAGAGTTCAGTGTGCACACCTCCATGTGGACACAGTCATTCTAACAGTTCAGTGTGCACACCTCCATGTGGACACACTCATTCTATCAGTTCAGTGTGCACACCTCCATGTGGACACAATCATTCTAACAGTTCTGTGTGCACACCTCCACGTGGGCACATTCAGTCTAACAGTTCAGTGTGCACACATCCACGTGGACACACTCATTCTAACAGTTCAGTTTGCACACATCCATGTGGGCACACTCATTCTAACAGTTCAGTTTGCACACTTCCATGTGGGCACACTCATTCTAACAGTTCAGTGTGCACACCTCCATGTGGGCACACTCATTCTAACAGTTCAGTGTGCACACCTCCATGTGGAAACACTCATTCTAACAGTTCAGTGTGCACACCTCCATGTGGGCACACTCATTCTAACAGTTCAGTGTGCACACCTCCATGTGGGCAAACTCATTCTAACAGTTCAGTGTGCACACCTCCATGTGGACACACTCATTCTAACAGTTCTGTGTGCACACCTCCATGTGGACACACTCATTCTAACAGTTCTGTGTGCACACCTCCATGTGGACACACTCATTCTAACAGTTCAGTGTGCACACCTCCATGAGGACACAGTCATTCTTACATTTCATTGTGCACACCTCCATGTGGACCCACTCATTCTAACAGTTCAGTGTGCACACCTCCATGTGGGTACACTCATTCTAACAGTTCAGTGTGCACACCTCCATGTGGACACAATCATTCTAACAGTTCAGTGTGCACACCTCCATGTGGAAACAATCATTCTTACAGTTCAGTGTGCACAACTCCATGTGGACAAATTCTAACACTTCAGTGTGCACACTTCCATGTGGACACACTCATTCTAACATTTCAGTGTGCACACCTCCACATGGAAACAATCATTCTAACAGTTCAGTGTGCACACCTGCATGTGGACACAATCATTCTAACAGTTCAGTGTGCACACCTCCATGTGGGCACACTCATTCTAACAGTTCAGTGTGCACACCTCCATGTGGACACACTCATTCTAACAATTCAGTGTGCACACCTCCATGCAGACACAGTCATTCTAACAGTTCAGTGTGCTCACCTCCATGTAGACAGCCTCATTCTAACATTTCAGTGTGCACACCTCCACAGGGACACAATCACTCTAACAATTCAGTGTGCACACCTCCATGCAGACACAGTCATTCTAACAGTTCAGTGTGCACACCTCCATGTGGACACATTCTAACAGTTCAGTGTGCACACCTCCATGTAGACACACTCATTCTAACATTTCAGTGTGCTCACCTCCACAGGGACACAATCCTTCTAACAGTTCAGTGTGCATACCTCCATGCATACACAGTCATTCTAACAGTTCAGAGTGCACACCAACACAGGGACACACTCATTCTAACAGTTCAGTGTGCACACCTCCATGTGGACACACTCATTCTAACAGTTCAGTGTGCACACCTCCATGTGGGCACACTCAGTCTAACAGTTCAGTGTGCACACCTCCATGTGGACACACTCATTCTAACAGTTCAGTTTGCACACCTCCATGTTGGCACACTCATTCTAACAGTTCAGTTTGCACACTTCCATGTGGGCACACTCATTCTAACAGTTCAGTGTGCACACCTCCATGTGGGCACACTCATTCTAACATTTCAGTGTGCACACCTCCACAGGGACACACTCATTCTAACATTTCAGTGTGCACACCTCCACAGGCACACACTCATTCTAACAGTTCAGTGTGCACACCTCCATGTGGACACAGTCATTCTAACAGTACAGTGTGAACACCTCCATGTGGACACAATCATTCTAACATTTCAGTTTGCACATCTCCATGTGGGCACAATCATTCTAACAGTTCAGTGTGCACACATCCATGTGGACACACTCACTCTAACAGTTCAATGTGCACACCTCCATGGGGAAACATTCTAACAGTTCAGTGTGCACACCTCCATATGGACACACTCATTCTAACAGTTCAGTGTGTACACCTCCATGAGGACACAGTCATTCTTACAGTTCAGTGTGCACACCTCCATGTGGACACAATCATTCTAACAGTTCAGTGTTCACAACTCCATGTGGGCACACTCATTCTAACAATTCAGTGTGCACACCTCCATGTGGACACACTCATTCTAACAGTTCAGTGTGCACACCTCCATGTGGGCACACTCATTCTAAGAGTTCAGTGTGCACACCTCCATGTGGACACAGTCATTCTAACAGTTCAGTGTGCACACCTCCATGTGGACACACTCATTCTATCAGTTCAGTGTGCACACCTCCATGTGGACACAATCATTCTAACAGTTCTGTGTGCACACCTCCACGTGGGCACATTCAGTCTAACAGTTCAGTGTGCACACATCCATGTGGACACACTCATTCTAACAGTTCAGTTTGCACACATCCATGTGGGCACACTCATTCTAACAGTTCAGTTTGCACACTTCCATGTGGGCACACTCATTCTAACAGTTCAGTGTGCACACCTCCATGTGGGCACACTCATTCTAACAGTTCAGTGTGCACACCTCCATGTGGAAACACTCATTCTAACAGTTCAGTGTGCACACCTCCATGTGGGCACACTCATTCTAACAGTTCAGTGTGCACACCTCCATGTGGGCAAACTCATTCTAACAGTTCAGTGTGCACACCTCCATGTGGACACACTCATTCTAACAGTTCTGTGTGCACACCTCCATGTGGACACACTCATTCTAACAGTTCTGTGTGCACACCTCCATGTGAACACACTCATTCTAACAGTTCAGTGTGCACACCTCCATGAGGACACAGTCATTCTTACATTTCAGTGTGCACACCTCCATGTGGACCCACTCATTCTAACAGTTCAGTGTGCACACCTCCATGTGGGTACACTCATTCTAACAGTTCAGTGTGCACACCTCCATGTGGACACAATCATTCTAACAGTTCAGTGTGCACACCTCCATGTGGAAACAATCATTCTTACAGTTCAGTGTGCACAACTCCATGTGGACAAATTCTAACACTTCAGTGTGCACACTTCCATGTGGACACACTCATTCTAACATTTCAGTGTGCACACCTCCACATGGAAACAATCATTCTAACAGTTCAGTGTGCACACCTGCATGTGGACACAATCATTCTAACAGTTCAGTGTGCACACCTCCATGTGGGCACACTCATTCTAACAGTTCAGTGTGCACACCTCCATGTGGACACACTCATTCTAACAATTCAGTGTGCACACCTCCATGCAGACACAGTCATTCTAACAGTTCAGTGTGCTCACCTCCATGTAGACAGCCTCATTCTAACATTTCAGTGTGCACACCTCCACAGGGACACAATCACTCTAACAATTCAGTGTGCACACCTCCATGCAGACACAGTCATTCTAACAGTTCAGTGTGCACACCTCCATGTGGACACATTCTAACAGTTCAGTGTGCACACCTCCATGTAGACACACTCATTCTAACATTTCAGTGTGCCCACCTCCACAGGGACACAATCCTTCTAACAGTTCAGTGTGCATACCTCCATGCATACACAGTCATTCTAACAGTTCAGAGTGCACACCTACACAGGGACACACTCATTCTAACAGTTCAGTGTGCACACCTCCATGTGGACACACTCATTCTAACAGTTCAGTGTGCACACCTCCATGTGGGCACACTCAGTCTAACAGTTCAGTGTGCACACCTCCATGTGGACACACTCATTCTAACAGTTCAGTTTGCACACCTCCATGTTGGCACACTCATTCTAACAGTTCAGTTTGCACACTTCCATGTGGGCACACTCATTCTAACAGTTCAGTGTGCACACCTCCATGTGGGCACACTCATTCTAACATTTCAGTGTGCACACCTCCACAGGGACACACTCATTCTAACATTTCAGTGTGCACACCTCCACAGGCACACACTCATTCTAACAGTTCAGTGTGCACACCTCCATGTGGACACACTCATTCTAACATTTCAGTGTGCACACCTCGAAAGGGACACACTCATTCTAACAGTTCAGTGTGCACACCTCCAAAGGGACACACTCATTCTAACAGTTCAGTGTGCACACCTCCATGTGGGCACAATCATTCTAACATTTCAGTGTGCACACCTCCACGTGGACACACTCATTCTAACAGTTCAGTGTGCACACCTCCATGTGGACACACTCATTCTAACAGTTCAGTGTGGACACCTCCATGTGGACACACTCATTCTAACAGTTCAGTGTGGACACCTCCATGTGGACACACTCATTCTAACAGTTCAGTGTGCACACCTCCATGTGGACACACTCATTCTAACAGTTCAGTGTGCACACCTCCATGTGGACACACTCATTCTAACAGTTCAGTGTGCACACCTCCACAGGGACACACTCATTCTAACATTTCAGTGTGCACACCTCCACAGGCACACACTCATTCTAACAGTTCAGTGTGCACACCTCCATGTGGACACACTCATTCTAACTGTTCAATGTGCACACCTCCATGTGGACACATTCTAACACTTCAGTGTGCTCACCTCCATGTAGACACACTCATTACAACATTTCAGTGTGCACACCTCCACGGGGACACAATCATTCTAACAATTCAGTGTGCACACCTCCATGCAGACACAGTCATTCTAACAGTTCAGTGTGCACACCTCCATGTGGACAAACTCATTCTAACAGTTCATTGTGCACAACTCCATGCATACACAGTCATTCTAACAGTTCAGTGTGCACACCTCCACAGGGACACAATCATTCTAACAGTTCAGTGTGCACACCTCCATGTGGACACACTCATTCTAACAGTAGAGTGTGCACACCTCCATGTGGACATATTCTAACAGTTCAGTGTGCACACTTCCATGTGGGCACACTCATTCTAACAGCTCAGTGTGCACACCTCCATGTGTAAACACTCATTCTAAAAGTTCAGTGTGCACACCTCCACAGGGACACACTCATTCTAACAGTTCAGTGTGCACACCTCCATGTGGGCACACTCAGTCTAACAGTTCAGTGTGCACACCTCCATGTGGACACACTCATTCTAACAGTTCAGTTTGCACACCTCCATGTTGGCACACTCATTCTAACAGTTCAGTTTGCACACTTCCATGTGGGCACACTCAGTCTAACAGTTCAGTGTGCACACCTCCATGTGGGCACACTCATTCTAACAGTTCAGTGTGCACACCTCCACAGGGACACACTCATTCTAACATTTCAGTGTGAACACCTCCACAGGCACACACTCATTCTAACAGTTCAGTGTGCACACCTCCATGTGGACACACTCATTCTAACATTTCAGTGTGCACACCTCCACAGGGACACACTCATTCTAACAGTTCAGTGTGCACACCTCCATGTGGACACACTCATTCTAACAGTTCAGTGTGGACACCTCCATGTGGACACACTCATTCTAACAGTTCAGTGTGGACACCTCCATGTGGACACACTCATTCTAACAGTTCAGGGTGCACACCTCCATGTGGACACACTCATTCTAACTGTTCAATGTGCACACCTCCATGTGGACACATTCTAACAGTTCAGTGTGCTCACCTCCATGTAGACACACTCATTACTACATTTCAGTGTGCACACCTCCACGGGGACACAATCATTCTAACAATTCAGTGTGCACACCTCCATGCAGACACAGTCATTCTAACAGTTCAGTGTGCACACCTCCATGTGGACACATTCTAACAGTTCAGTGTACACACCTCCATGCATACACAGTCATTCTAACAGTTCAGTGTGCACACCTCCATGAGGACACAGTCATTCTTACAGTTCAGTGTGCAAACCTCCATGTGGGCACACTCATTCTAACAGTTCAGTGTGCACACCTCCATGTGGGCACACTCATTCTAACATTTCAGTGTGCACACCTCCATGTGGGCACACTCATTCTAACAGTTCAGTGTGCACACCTCCATGTGGGCACACTCATTCTAACAGTTCAGTGTGCACACCTCCATGTGGGCACACTCATTCTAACAGTTCAGTGTGCACACCTCCATGTGGAAACACTCATTCTAACAGTTCTGTGTGCACACCTCCTTGTGGGCACACTCATTCTAACAGTTCAGTGTGCACACCTCCATGTGGACCCACTCATTCTAACAGTTCAGTGTGCACACCTCCATGTGGGTTCACTCATTCTAACAGTTCAGTGTGCACACCTCCATGTGGACACAATCATTCTAACAGTTCAGTGTGCACACCTCCATGTGGAAACACTCATTCTTACAGTTCAGTGTGCACAACTCCATGTGGGCACACTCATTCTAACAGTTCAGTGTGCACACCTCCATGTGGGCACACTCATTCTAACAGTTCAGTGTGCACACCTCCATGTGGACCCACTCATTCTAACAGTTCAGTGTGCACACCTCCACAGGGACACACTCATTCTAACAGTTCAGTGTGCACACCTCCACAGGGACACACTCATTCTAACATTTCAGTGTGCACACCTCCATGTGGACACACTCATTCTAACATTTCAGTGTGCACACCTCCACAGGGACACACTCATTCTAACAGTTCAGTGTGCACACCTCCATGTGGGCACACTCAGTCTAACAGTTCAGTGTGCACACCTCCATGTGGACACACTCATTCTAACAGTTCAGTTTGCACACCTCCATGTTGGCACACTCATTCTAACAGTTCAGTTTGCACACTTCCATGTGGGCACACTCAGTCTAACAGTTCAGTGTGCACACCTCCATGTGGGCACACTCATTCTAACAGTTCAGTGTGCACACCTCCACAGGGACACACTCATTCTAACATTTCAGTGTGAACACCTCCACAGGCACACACTCATTCTAACAGTTCAGTGTGCACACCTCCATGTGGACACACTCATTCTAACATTTCAGTGTGCACACCTCCACAGGGACACACTCATTCTAACAGTTCAGTGTGCACACCTCCATGTGGACACACTCATTCTAACAGTTCAGTGTGGACACCTCCATGTGGACACACTCATTCTAACAGTTCAGTGTGGACACCTCCATGTGGACACACTCATTCTAACAGTTCAGGGTGCACACCTCCATGTGGACACACTCATTCTAACTGTTCAATGTGCACACCTCCATGTGGACACATTCTAACAGTTCAGTGTGCTCACCTCCATGTAGACACACTCATTACTACATTTCAGTGTGCACACCTCCACGGGGACACAATCATTCTAACAATTCAGTGTGCACACCTCCATGCAGACACAGTCATTCTAACAGTTCAGTGTGCACACCTCCATGTGGACACATTCTAACAGTTCAGTGTACACACCTCCATGCATACACAGTCATTCTAACAGTTCAGTGTGCACACCTCCATGAGGACACAGTCATTCTTACAGTTCAGTGTGCAAACCTCCATGTGGGCACACTCATTCTAACAGTTCAGTGTGCACACCTCCATGTGGGCACACTCATTCTAACATTTCAGTGTGCACACCTCCATGTGGGCACACTCATTCTAACAGTTCAGTGTGCACACCTCCATGTGGGCACACACATTCTAACAGTTCAGTGTGCACACCTCCATGTGGGCACACTCATTCTAACAGTTCAGTGTGCACACCTCCATGTGGAAACACTCATTCTAACAGTTCTGTGTGCACACCTCCTTGTGGGCACACTCATTCTAACAGTTCAGTGTGCACACCTCCATGTGGACCCACTCATTCTAACAGTTCAGTGTGCACACCTCCATGTGGGTTCACTCATTCTAACAGTTCAGTGTGCACACCTCCATGTGGACACAATCATTCTAACAGTTCAGTGTGCACACCTCCATGTGGAAACACTCATTCTTACAGTTCAGTGTGCACAACTCCATGTGGGCACACTCATTCTAACAGTTCAGTGTGCACACCTCCATGTGGGCACACTCATTCTAACAGTTCAGTGTGCACACCTCCATGTGGACCCACTCATTCTAACAGTTCAGTGTGCACACCTCCACAGGGACACACTCATTCTAACAGTTCAGTGTGCACACCTCCACAGGGACACACTCATTCTAACATTTCAGTGTGCACACCTCCATGTGGACACACTCATTCTAACATTTCAGTGTGCACACCTCCACAGGGACACACTCATTCTAACAGTTCAGTGTGCACACCTCCATGTGGACACACTCATTCTAACAGTTCAGTGTGCACACCTCCATGTGGACACACTCATTCTAACAGTTCAGTGTGCACACCTCCACAGGCACACACTCATTCTAACAGTTCAGTGTGCACACCTCCATGTGGACACACTCATTCTAACTGTTCAATGTGCACACCTCCATGTGGACACATTCTAACAGTTGAGTGTGCTCACCTCCATGTAGACACACTCATTACAACATTTCAGTGTGCACACCTCCACGGGGACACAATCATTCTAACAATTCAGTGTGCACACCTCCATGCAGACACAGTCATTCTAACAGTTCAGTGTGCACACCTCC